>NC_056745.1:50981105-51074823 GCF_019279795.1 Protopterus annectens
GGGAGAATAGTGGGATTTATCCATCTTCTTACTGGGCTGACCATGTAGCAGTATTTGGTACCTAGCTGGATAGTTTCTTGTACCCTGACTTGATGGACCCAGATTTCCCCCATCTTCCCATCTGCGCCTAAAAAACAAAAGAATAAATAAAAAAATATATACCTCAACCTATGGCTTATGATTCCCCATTAGCCTTAGCTTCAGACAGGCTGTCAGACAACTCACCTTTTGGTACCTCCAGGTCCCCTGATATCGTCATGGTACCACAACTGTGCATGACACAAGGGTCAGACACATCCTCCAGGGGCTATACCATTGCATGCTGCACGTATGGGAGAACCAAAATGTTTAGGTGCAGGAGAAGTCAAGGGTGCAGAATCTGGTTCCTGTATTGATACATTCCCCTCAGGGGACTGTCCACTAGTGTATTGCATGCTAAAAAGAGATAGAAGACCCTCTGCATAGCAGGGCAGCAATGTCTGACTGGTTTCCCACCTGAGATGGTGGATATGGCTAGAGCCATTGCTTAGGCAGTTGACTACAGAGTGTGTACCCAGGTTGTAATAATGTCAGCACTTCCACTCTGGTCAGTCTGCCAAGGATCTTCTTTTTGAAAGGAATTCTGTGTCTGAGGCCTCTGACCAGTTTGTGTCAGATTAGTTGGTTCCTCTGATGATGAACAGATACAAGGATCCAAACAGATATTTTCTTTTCCCTCTCATGGTCTTCTTATTAGCAAAGGTCACTGGGGACACAAAAGCAGAGTCTGCAGACAAAGGGGTTTGGAGGCCAGGCAAAGCCAAGCATACCTAAATTTTCTTATTCCCGTTTCTTAGGTAAAGCTTCAATAAAGTGAGGAGAACTACAAGCTTTCTAGAAAGACGTCTCCCAATGCCATGATCTCACACATCCCCAATGATGAGGGTAGGGCTGAAATATCACAGCAAATTCCGTTAGGAATTTGGCATTGTGGGGGGACAAACTAATTAACTTGACATGCCTTGATGCATGTGATGTCAGTAACTCCAGCCATTTAGGACATACAAACAATCCCCTAGTGTGTGTGATAGCATATGTGACACTGCCAGATGCTATTCTTTGATGAACATTCCTTTCCCAACCCATCATCAGTGCAGCCCCAGCCAGGGGATAGTTCTGGGGACATAGCCATGTGACCATGTCTTCTTTGTGGCCAGTACATAATATTAACTACTCAAGTGACTAGAATATCAGGAAAAGCAGCTGGTGCATTCCAGCACAGTAGCTTTTAAAATATTTACCTACCAGTATTTTATGTGGAAGTTTGAGCTGGGATAAATGTACAGTTTAGACAAATTTGCTGTATCATTGCCTGTAGAGCAAACGGTCTTTGTTAAAAATATTGTTTCTGATGTTTCTCAGGTGTCAGAATGTTCTAAAAAGTGCCTTGGAGGGAACTGTTGTCAGTAGCGATTAGGAGGTATGCTTAGTTGCAGTCCCAGAATTGATTGTTCTAATGAAAAAAAGTTATGAATGCTCATTGTGAGTCTGATTGTGTGTTTACTACAGCAGCTAATCAGATCCTTAAACACTGTGATGACAGAGGTAGATTGATGCAAGGAATATCGAAAATGTTTCATATTTACAAGTTTTTCCCCTTTAAGCAAGATAATTTTTGACGACCTAACAAACAGAGGTCCCAGCTGAACAGTATCCAAGACAATAAAAAGAAATGACAGTCTGACAACTCCAGCCAGTATAACAAGAAGGGTTCCTTCCTTTGAAAGGATACCGCCTTCCTACTTATGACTATGCCTAGGCATGGCACCCATCTTTATCAAGTCCCCTGTCAGGTGCCTCTTTTCTTGGTTAGCTATCTACAAAGTGACCTATTATTCCCCCCAAAACTCAGGGGTCATAGAAACAGTTCATTCTTCAGAAAGAACAAGAGGTTTCTTCTATAGTATTTTTTTGGTTCCCAAAAATGGCAGTTGTATAGACTGATGTTGTACCTTTCTTTTTTGAATATGTTTATCAGGGTCCCCGAGTTCAAGATGCTCACCCTTCAGACAGTGCTTCCTCTACTTCTGGAGTACTGCTTCACAGTGACCTTGGTCTCAACTGTTGCCTTTCTTCACATCCTCAAGGCTTATTGGTTCAGAAGGTATCTGACATTTGTTGTGTCTGGTTCACACTATCAGTTTTCTGTATTGCCATTTGAGCTATCCACTGTAACGCAAGTGTTTCCCAAATTCCTTGCTCTAGTAGTGGCTCACTGACTCTGGGCATTCATTTTTTTCTGTACTTGGATGACTTGCTGATCTGTACAGATTCTCCACCCAGCTGTGTGAAGTCACTAAAGAAGTTCTTGTCCTGACTGTCCCAACTAGGTTTCAAGTTGAACCTCCAACAGCCATGTATGACACCCTCAAAAAGGCTCATCTTTCTGAGGTACTTAATTGACTTCAGCAAGAGTCTGGCTTTTGTGCCTGAAGACAAGGTCCCATTGTACCAGATGGTGTTTCTGGAAATCTTCCAGGGGAATGTCGCCTTAACAAGAGAATTTCTAGAAATCTTTGAACTGTTGGCTTCCATGATGTTTATTTTACTACTGTCCTATCTTCACGTGAGAAAACTTAGTGGGAGTGAAACTGTTGGACATAGCACCCTGGAATCCCAGTTACCAGTGCTGCACAGGTAAGTGGAACTGTGTATGTTAGCCACATCTTCACAAATGTTTGTGATACCACAAAAAAAAAGGAAAAGAACATTCCCCCTCCACCATCCTTTGAAGAAGAGCAAGAATTGCATATCAACCAGATTTGTCCTCCTGTGGTCCAAGACTTCGACCATAATGACATTTCATCACAGTCATCTGGCTGTCCTCCCATAAATGTCACATTTTCAAAAGCTATCAGCATAGAGGGAAAGTTTTTTGATTGACAGTTATGGGGATCATTAACTCCTAAAAAAGTGCCACTGACAAATGACTTTTCCTCCTATGATCCTATGATGCACACCTTCTAGATCAAGGATATTGCCACTGAAAATTAACAACACCCAAATAATCAGACTTTTGCCTCTGAGAGAGAAATGCAGATGTTAGGCACCAGTATATAACCTTGAGGTATTCAGTAACTTAAATGCAGACATGCTACAGTTGCCCTTAAACCTGAAGAATTTCCAGAATGGCTTCATTAGCAATTTTACCACCAGACAGGGAGTCCAGAATGGTAGATGCATTTTGTAAGAGAGTTTTCACATTTTAAAACTTTCATATTTGGCACTTTATCAACTCTCAATTGGTAAACAAATGCAAGAAACAATTCTGTCTGTTCCTTAATGGAAATTTCGATTGATAAGCAAGAGAAACTTAGTTCCACAGTTGACAAGATAGGTGGCCTATCTTAAAAGGTGCATGCAGCTCAATGGATGCATTGGTTAAGGCATTTGGCATATCACTGGGCATTAGGATGTATGCCTGGCTAAAACCACAGCCTTATCCAGTAGATGTCAGTTTCACAGTATTAGATTATTTTTGTTCTTCATATTAATTTTTTTGATAATTATCTCACTTATGCGGTAGAACTTCCTATCTAACAAGACACCATTTTGTAGAAAGGAGCAGGAAAGTAAATCATCAGTGGTAGCCTTCTAAGGTATGGTAACTAGGCAGCACTAAACTAAGATGTTAATAACTCGTGCCCATATTAACCATATAGCAATTCATACCTTGTCTCAGTAAAAGGAATATAGATACCAGTTCTACATTTATTAAATCGCATTTACTTCATAGTGACAAAAATAAAAAAATCAAGATTATGACTGTCAAGATGGCACTGTCATTTACAGAATGCATTTCTTCATGGTAGCTTTGACTATGGACAGAGTTCATCCTCTTCCTGTAATGAGAGATGTCTTTTATCAGCAAAAGAGTTGTTTTCTCATCCATATGTAAAATCTCTTAGCCTCTTGCATAGAAACTATGATTTTAATTCTCAACAGTTTTGCTTTTTCTTTAAAAGGCCTACAAATCCTCACTGAGGCCAAGCAGCATACTATTAAAAAATTATAGCTTCAAAAGTGGAAGTGATTTTCTTAAGGGCCCAGAAATGGGGACTGGATCCTCAGAGCTGCCCTATTTCCCTAGATTCTCAACCACCGTGCTTAATTGTTTGTTTAAATGCAATTTAGCTTAATCATCAAAGTAAACATCTACTGCTTTAGCCTATGTGGAATTTCATCGACAAATTTCTGTTAAATCGTCTTGAAGGGTATCTTTCACATAAAAATCTAAAACGAAGAGCAGTATCTCACCATGAAATTTAAATTCTTGTTAGAAAAGTTGGCATTACCTCTCTTTGAGCCAGTAGACTTACTGGAGAGAAGTACCATTCTTTGAAAAAACTTTTTCTTGGTGGCAGTCTCTTCTGGAAAGAGGATCTCAATTCTGCAAACACTTAACGTGTAAACGTCTTTACTTCATAATGCAATGGTGTCATTACAGGCTAACCCTTTTTATGCTGATTGCTTCTTTTAAGCTGTCAGTTTAATACCAGAGTTTTAACCAAACTACCTTAGTACATGAGAGCACCCACTGCATACTCTGTGAACATACAGCTGAGACACTACTCCAAGGACACATTCTTTCAGAAACTCTGACTCTGCAGCATTAATGAAAGGATACAAAAACAACCTTTGACTAAACAGACCATTTCAAATTGTCTGAGTCATTGAATTGTAGTTTATTATAACAAGTACTGCACACCATTTCAGGACCCTTTTAGTGCACACTATATATGCTTCAGTTTATTCTACTCAGAATATTTTAGGAGCAGCTTTGTGAAATATTTTCACATGCTTGTAAATTGGAATCCCAGACTTATGTTGCAGCAGACCCAAAATTGTCCACCTCCTTGGGATTCTACACTTCTTTTGAGTGTACCCAAATGTTATGATTTACTGCTGAAGTGACTAATACCCTCAAACTAAATCAGTACCGTTGTGTGAGTAAATTGACCATATCAATAGATATCTGAGAGAAAGGTTACTGCTGGATAATTACGGTGGTTGAGTGCATTGCCTGACGTTGTTGATTGGTGTTAGCTTAGCAAAAACAGATGGTTGGGTAATGCCTGAAGTGAGCCATGTGACTTGTACATCATTACACATTGACTACATTTCACATATTGTGAAGTCATACTTAATGTGAGCAAAGTACTTTCATAATCCATTAAGTTTAAATTCTAGAATATTACAAATGTAATTGTTAATTAAAAAAACAGGTTATGTGATGCGAAAAAAAAAAAAAGATAAGGGATTACAGTGCTCTAAGTAACTGGGACTCACATTCCTTGTTTCTGAATTCCCTGTCATTTGAGGTATACAGCGAGTACCAGAGTCAGGTTTCACTTTTAAGTATTCTGGATTAATTTGCAGAAATATATGCAGAGCTGACAGACTTCTGCTCATCTCCTGCCATTATATAGTGCATTACTTTGAGCTAGTGTTCATGCCTAACTTACCATGATTTCTGGAATTTTACAGTTGAATTACTGAAACTGATTTCAGTGCCATTGGACTTTTAACTTTTCCCCATTGTTGTATGACCATGGAGTTGGTACATATAAGTTGGGGGGTGGAGGCCACCCACAAAGGTAGTGCACCCTGAAAAAATGTATGTATGCATTTAGATTAGCTGGAAGTGATTTTCATGATTTTACTTAACCTAAACAGCACGCTCTGAAGTTACCTTCAGTGAGTCAACATGAATCCTGCAGAAGGCTGTGCTAAAAATTTGTTAATTATACAGTAATTCATTAAGACATATTTTTGAAGTGTAACCATATAAAAGTGGGGTCTATATTACCACATTGAAAAAGGCATTAATTGAACGGCTCTATAACCGAAAAAGCCGATAAAAGAACGATGTATTGTGAGATCGCGGTACAGTGAAGATCGGAAAATATGCCCTTTCCTCACTGTAGTGTGATCTCAGAGTTGGTATATATAATTAGTGGGGGGGGGGGGGTGTGAGGGAGTTCTAGTAACCGCATTTTCAGTTTAAAGCTGTTTGATTAATGGCTTTTTCAGTGTGGTAATATAGACCTATAAAACTGAACTACTTGCTTTATTAAAAATGAATATCTGTTGTTTTATTAAGGTTACTGAACATCCTGACATTAAATGGGCCATTCAGTACTGTAATTATTGTTAACACAACAGAATGTGAGGGACGTTGCTGCCAGCAAAATATATAAATATATATATATATATATATATATATATATATATGTATGTGTGTGTGTGTGTGCATATATATATATATGTGCGAAACTCAGCAGAACCGAAAGTGCGATTATATTGTCGAACATTACAAAAACGAACATTCATTATAGCAAGGTTCGATATTGTAGTGCAAATCACCGTATAGTGAGGATCAGGAAATGTACCCTTTCGCTCAGTGTAGTGCGATCTCAAAGTTTGTATATATAAGTAAGGGAGTGTGGGGCCTTGCCTCCCTGCAAAACGTGTTTTACAATGTTGGGATAGGGGATAGCCTCGAGCCAGTGTAAGCCCTCGAGCTATAGTAAATTGGCTGAGTTGGAGCCGAGGATCAGCTCCGAACCCAACCAGCAAGAAGGAAGGCGAGATGGACAACAAACATGGAACGTTTTGGTAGGTACATAACTTCTTTTTTTACAGTGTTGAGTGGATGTGAGTATTTCATCAGTCAGCATATTCGACATTTGCCTTTACTGAATTGCTCAGTTTGGTATTTACTGTTCATAGGTTCATACTAGGCTATCTGCCCTAGGGCATTTATAAGCCTAGCGAGAGTGTGTTTGGCTTTCGCCACCCATTTTAAATTAATTTTGCTATGCCCTTTTTCGAGGTTAGTATACTGTGCCTCTGTCTAACAGTGACACAGAAGTGATACCCGGGGTAAACCTACGATCTCCCATCCACTCATCAAGATTCCTCTTGAAGAGAGTCAATGAGGGACTCTGCCTAACCTGGACTGGGATTTTATTCCAGAGTGAAGGGAGCCTCTGGGTTATGAATCTGTCCCTCCAGCATGTCCTATTTATTTCAGTGCTGAGGTTCAAGTCTCTGAGCGTAGCTCAATGGGATTTGGATTTTCTGAGGTGCAGCATGTCCATTAATTCCGGGTTGGACATGGCTTTATACGTCAGGCACAGATCGCCTCTGAGCAGGCGGTATGCCACTGAGTAGAGCTGGAGTTTCTTTAACCGGGCAGCATATGGCATCTGTTTGAGCCCTTTGATCCTCTTGGTGAGGTACTTTTGGGGTCTTTCCAGTTGCTGCAGGTGTCTGGTAAAGTACATCCCAAAAGGGGCATTGTACTCCATTATAGGCCTGATGAGGGATGAGTAAAGAGGCACGATGACCTCCCCTGATCTAGATGGGAATCCTTTCATGATTAGGTGGGCTATATAAAATGTTTTTCTAACCGCTTTGGCCACGTGGTTGTCAAATGAAAGATTGCTATCAACTTGGGTCCCCAGGTCCCTAATTACTTCTTCTGTACTTAATGGATTACCACCTATGTGGTAATTTGTGGGCACTTTGGTTTTTGCCAGAGGGGATGACTATACACTTTTTGGCGTTTAGCTCGAGGCCATAGCTCTGGCACCAGTTGTCTGTTTCTATGAGGCCCTTTTGGAGGATGCTTGTGTCGGCTGGAGAGTCAATTATGGCGCCCAGTTTGCAGTCATCTGCGAACTTGGTCAGCCACAGTCCTTCCATGTTGGCCCGTACCTCCGAGAAATATATACTGAACAAGAGAGGTCCCAGGACTGAGCCTTGTGGGACGCCACTTGTAACTGGTTTGGAGTCTGACATGGCTCCAGCAATTCTAACCATGTGGGTTCTGTCCTTGAGCCAGTTTGCAACCCATCTAGTGACATAGGGGTTTATATTTAAAGCTGGTGAGCTTATCTGTAATGCCCAAGTGGGGTACTGTATCGAAGGCTTTTGCGAGGTCCAGGTAGGCTGTGTGGACCACCTTCCCCTCGTCAATGGCCTTGGTGACTGTTTCAAGGAAATCAACCAGGTTTAAGAGGCAGGATCTGCCCTTAACAAAGCCGAACTGGGTAGGATCCAGTGTATGTAGGTCCCCAATATCTTTATTTATGAGGTCCATGATGATCCTTTCCATAACTTTGCAGACCAAGCTAGTCAGGCTTATGGGGCGATAGTTTCCAGGATCCGTTGAGGCACCACCTTTGTGGAGAGGGACCACTGTTGCTGTATGCCACTCTTTAGGTACATATCCTGTAGTAAGGTTGAGAATGAACAGTAGTTTTATGTTTGGGTTTAGCTCTTCTTGGAGTTCATGTAGGACGCAGCCCGGGACACTGTCTGGTCCCATTGATGCTGTGTTTTTTGCTTTGGAGAGGGCGGCTCTTACCTGAGCATCTGAGATGTCAGGGGGGCAGCACTCTGCTGGGATAGATATTTGCTCTTTTGGTGGGGGGGGGGTTTGCACTGAGCCTGTCAGCTAGGATGTTGGCAATGTCTGTGGGTTCGGTGTATTTTTGTCATTTTGGACTAATTCTGAGCATATCTGGGAATTCCCACCCAGGTTCCTAACATAACTAAATAAAGCCTTGTGATTATCCTTAGTGTCCTGTGCAATTTTTCTCTCGAAGCTGGCCTTAGACGATTTTATGAGTGCCCGTAGTTTTTTGCTAATACTGATCAGAGATGCCTTCCCTTTTTGGGATTTTGCTCTATCATGTAGTAGCTTCCTCCTTCTGTTGTATAGTTTGTTTATGGCTGGAGTCCACCAGACAGGAAGTCTGCCTTTGGAGGATTGGGTCTTAGTTTTATTTGGGATTGCATGATCCATACATTCCTGAAGGTGTTCATAGAATGCGTTTATAAAGGATTCTGCGGTCTGGGCCGTATTTTCCACAGGCCCGGGGGCTTTGAAGGATTCCACCTCGGATTTGAGGAGTGTGAAATTTGCCTTAGAGAAGTTTTTCACTGTGGTTTTCTGGGCAGGGGGTGGGGTCGGGATGTGAATATCCAGTGAGATTAGTTTATGGTCTGATCTTACCAGTGAGGGATACACTTCTGGTCTAGAGCATAGAGTCCCCATGTTAGTGATGATCAGGTCCAGTATGTTTTCCCCTCTTGTGGAAGTTGTAACAAGTTGTTCCATAGCATTTGAGTTTATAAATTCTAGGAACCTTTGGGCTAGGGTGTTGGAGCTAGATTAATGCTCCCAGTCTATGTTTGGGTAGTTGAAGTCGCCCAATATAATGGTGTTTGGAGAGACCTTCATATTTTCCAGTGTTCTCAGGAAGGCCGAGTGGGGTTCCTGGGTTTGGGAGGGTGGTCTGTAGCAGGCTATAAACTGGAAGGCAGTTTTTACCCACTGTTAGTTGCACATGGATAGTCTCTGATGCTTCGTGCTGTGCCACCAACCTGGAGGTGTGGGTATCTTTGACGAATATACCCCCCTCCTTTTGTGGTTCGATCCAAGTTTTGGGGCCGAAAAGCATGGTATGAGGTATAACCTGGTAGTGCTGGGGTGCTCTCGGGAGCTTTGAACCAGGTTTCTGTTACTGCACAGATATCGATGTTCTCCATGCTAAGGAGAGTTTTGAGTGCATGCATCTTGAGGTTTAGACTTCTGGCGTTGAGTAGCATTACTCTTAGTTTCTTATCCCTTGTGATACCTATGGAGGTGGGTTTGTCTTTTGAGCCTTGCCTAAAAAAGGCACTATGGGGTGTGTGTGTTCTGTGTTCTGATTTCCGAACAATTTGTTTGGACATCTTCACACTCGAACACAGTGCAGTCGAGTATGTGATCGTAAATATATATATATATATATATATATATATATGTGTGTGTGTGTGTGTGTGTGTGTGTGTGTGTATATATATATATATATATATATATATATGTGTGTGTGTGTGTGTGTGTGTGTGTATATATATATATATATATATATATATATATATATATATATATATATATATCATAAGTTCATAGGATATCATTATAATACCGGCTTAAGGGCCCTTACAAACCTGGCCGTTATAAGCTGATTTTACCCAGTGTATGGCCCCTAGGGACAAGAGGATGGCATGGATTTGTGCCTATGCCTTGAGTATCTTACAGATTGCCCCTCTCCATACGGTACACAGGCACTACCCCAGGTGTGAATTTGCAATTCCCCATCCATTGATCCAAATTGCATTTGAAGAGGGCCAGGGAGTGGCTCTGCTTAATGTGAATAGGAAGCCTGTTCCAAAGAAGGGACAGTCTCTGAGAGACATATCTGTGTCTCCAATAACTAAGTTTAGATCCCTAGACCAGGTGACCTTCAGAACCACTTCAAATACATCTACCTCCCATGTAGTATGTGAATCATGACTTTTCATGATGTCACTTTTTGGGGGGTAGTAGAAGTGAATCCAGGAAAGCAGTGGAAATTAAAATAAAATAAATGAAGCTGAAGTATGATCTGGTCACTGCTTTTTATGGGATTGATGTACATAATACCATCAAATCAGACAAAATTCCAATATCGGTAGTAAAAGTAGATTTTCAAGATGGCTGCACATTGTGTAGCAGCTTAATTCTAGCTCTGCCAGTGTGAAAACAGAAACTCACCAGAGAAAGTCAGTGGGCTTATATTTCTGGGTAAATTTCAGTAGCTGGCTGTGTGTGACAATATTCAACTTAAGCTGTAACAATGTAGTCTGTATGAAATCTATTCTTATAGTCATGCTTGCAATTTACTGCATTTGTGAACCTCTATCAAGATGTTATAATTATGTCTGAATTTTTTTCATACTTTACAAATATATGTAGTCTCATTTTATCTATTACACTGTATGGAGCTTTACTGCCCCGGCCTCCACTGACATTGTGCTACTAGCCCACTCTGGCATCCTGATAAACAAATGTAAAATAAAATAAAGTAAATAAATAAGTACACTGCCTAGATGCCAGGAAAAAAGAAATACAGAGTACCTGAAAGAAAATCAGCTACAAAAGATGAGGAAAAAACACTGACTGTGAAAAGTATTTCAGCTGTTCAGCAAAAAAAGCAGTGCAAGCTCCAGACATGACTTCAGCTGGCAGCCTAGAGGAAAGTATGACAACTGCTTAAATACCCAATTAAACTAAATAAGACACTGATTGAGTATATCAACTCAAGTAACAAAAGGCTGGAAAAAATGGAAGAAGTTTTAAACAGATATTTAGATGAGGTGATAAAACTGCAAAAATCAGAGGCTGAAGTGAAGAAAAGGCTGGATGAATATGTGACTGCTCAAGAAGAGATGCTTCAAAAAATAATAAGAGTTAGAAAGCAGAGCGTGTAGGGAAAAACTGAGATTTTTCTACTGTACCAGAGAAGCTGGAAAGATCAAGCTGTATTAATTTTATGAAAGCACAAATAAGCAACTGTACTTTTATTCCACAGCAGGAGATGTTAATTGAAAGGGCACATTGTCTGTATGCTCCAAACCTGGCTATGAGAAAGCAACTTAGACCTTTAATAATAAAGATGCAATTCTGCCAGCAGAAAGAGTTGATTCTGACAAACATGTGGCAGAGGGACAAAGTACTAAAAGTTTTGACAAGAGTGTTTGTGGAGAATGATTACTCACTGTACACCATGCATAAGAGAAGTACATTTATTCCACTGTTCAGGAAATGTCGAGAAGCAGGCATGAGATTCAAACTGCTGAACCAGTTGCCTTCAGAATATTTTTTTCCTGGAGGGAGAAAATAATTTATGTTAAGTTGTCTATCTCGCCTTCATTCTTGCTGGATGGGTTCGGAGCCGACCTCGGCTCCGACTCGGCCACTCTAAAAGCTCGAGAGTTGGTTCCACCGGCTCGAGGCTCCCCTTATATCCCACAATGCTAGGCGTGAGTTACCTCAGATCTCGTTTGCCGCTACAGCTATCGAGGTGTTGTTTTTCTACCGGCTCAGGTCAGTTGTTTAATAAGTCTATTAAACTAGTTTAAATCCCCTTTTCTTAACTTAGTTTTTCATTTTTCCCTTAGTTTAAGGTATTTCATCCCTTTCTTCCATTATTTCCGTCTTTTTTTCCCTCAAGAACTTATAAGTTCTTCCCTTAGACCTTCGGGCCCTACTATCCCTAAGTGGAGTGTTTGTGTTTGATTAGGGATATTTTTATACCTAAGCTAACTAACTAATTTTTAATTAGTTTAATCTAGGTAACTTTCTTCTTAGTGTAATCGGTGTGTGTGTGTTTTGTGTGGTGGTTACACTTTCGGTCCTTGATAATGTCCAAGGATTCAAAGGTCTCAGGCTTCAAGAAGTGTGACTCGTGCTGTCAGAAAATGTCTCTGACAGACGGTCACACTTCTTGTGTTTACTGCCTGGGACCTTTACACCTGCAGGACTCTTGTGCTGTATGCCATGGCTTCAGCCCCAGAGTCCTGCAGGAAAGAAAAAATAAACTTATTTTGAGAGGTTTACTTAAGCCTGAGGGTTCCCTTACTGTTACTTCGGGCAAACCCTCTAAGGCTTCTAGGTCCTCGGCTCCAGCTACTGAGTCGAGGCCTAAGGCTTCGAAACCTCCTTCTACATCGGCTCCGGCTGGAGCCGATGAGTCTCAGACTGCAGCTTCTGTGGTTTCCTCGGCTCCGGTTGGAGCCGAGGTATTGGAAATTCCTGTGTCGGCTCCAACTAGACCTTCGGAGCCGACATCTAGAAAGAGGTCCAGGTCACCGTCCCTTGGCTCCGTTCATTCGGCTCCAGCATCTCCCTTGCTGTCTGAACGGAGCCATAGATCTCACTCCTCTAGGTCATTGAGGCTGTCGGACCATGACCTTCAGAGGGTAGTGAGTCGACTTCTTAAGTCCGAGGCACTGGGCCAAATGCTTCAGAGCCCAACTCATCAGTCGATGCCTGACCCTGTTCCTCATTATGTTCCTCCTCCAACTCCTATGAGCTCGGAGCCGGGGTATTTCGGAACCGAGACTGTGGTAGCGTCGGAGCCGATACAAATGTCTTCGGCTCCGTCGTCGGCTCCGATTTTTTCCTTAGAAGAATCTCGGCGCCGGACTTCCCTCGTCGGCTCCGAGGGGGTGAGTGGCATCGGACCCTTGTCCGACCCCGCTCTCCCTCTCGGTGCTTCGGCGCTGAGTTCGGCTCCGACATCGCCTCGAGCCATCACTGTCGGTGCCGAGGGAGGTTTTCAGCTTCTCGGAGCGGAGACCTCTGGCTCTGCCTGACAGGGGTGCGTTCGAGGTCATGCGGAGTGTGTTGGAACCTGGTTCAACTCCACAGTCGGCTCCGTCCGCCTCTCCCTCTTCGGTGCCTCAGGTCAAGTCTACTCACTCCCTCATCCCAGACCGCAGAGAGCCAGCTCCTCAGGAATCCCCTGTGGGGATCTCATCCTCTTCCGAGGCCTCTCCTGAATTGGCAGAAGAGCCCCCTCGGAAGAGAAAGTGTAAGAAGAAACACATAGACTCACCTGAGTCCGTCACCTCTGACACAGATTTAGAGGATTCCGAGGGTTCCCCCCATTCCCCTTCTGAAGATGTCTCCTTTGCAGACATTCTAGAAATCCTCAAACAAAGGGGAAATTGGCCAGCCCTCAGCCCTTCGGAGGATGAATCTGTGTATCTTGAGGCATTTGGCTCTCGCCCTTCCACCTCCTGGGTGTCTCCCCCCTTTGACCCCCTCATACAGGTGGTAGCAAAAAAGGCATGGACGGCTCCTGATTCAGTGGACCCCACCCCCAGGAGACCATCAAAATTTATCACGGCACCAGCAGATAAACAATTTCTGACCAAGGGAGTTTCTGTGGATGCTATGGTGGTTGCTGCTGCCACTAAGAAGGAACTAGCTGATCCTTCAGTGCCTGTCCATCCACCTAACAAGGAATCTAGGTCTATGGACAGGTACGGGAAGCGGATGTTCTCGTCAGCGACATTTACAATGCGTTCGCTGAACTACCTATGCCATTTTACTCATCTTCAAAGGGACTTGATCAAAGAAGCGAGTGACATGTTGAAGGATCCTACAGCTGCGGGTTTTCAGGACAAGATGAACACTCAGCTGGCTACCCTGAACTCCATAGCTAACTCCTCCATGCGCCTCCTTTCGTATGCGGCTGATGGAGCGAGCAGGGCCACAGGGACAGGTGTGGCCTTACGCAGGCATGCCTGGATGCGGCTATGCAACTTTGCGGACCCCTTTAAAACGTCGTTCACTAATTCCCCGTTTGATGGATCATCTCTTTTTGGTCCTCAAGTGAAAGAAACCTTGACTAGGTGCGAGACGGATGGCAAGACTCTTTCTGCCGTCGGAGTCCATTTTTCTACTCCTTCTAGGCCTTACCCCAAAGGCCAGAAAAGTGGGAAAATGTGGTTCCGCAAACGATCTCAAGGGACTTCGCCTGACGCACAGAGTCGGTTCCCGCCAGAGGCAGAGGGGGGAACAACAATGGTAGACGTCGCCCTAGAGGCAGGGGGGGTCCGCAGAACCAGGGCAATCGAGAAACTTTCTCCGATAAGCCCTTTCAGCATCCCTGAGGTGTTGCCCGACTGTCCACTTTCGGAGGCAGTCGGGGGAAGATTGTCACTGTACCCAGAAGCCTGGCTATCCCTAACTCAAGACAAGTGGGTACAGTCCATCATTTCCGAAGGCTATTCCATTCCCTTCGTTCGCATTCCAATCCAGTCAAAAAAATACCTTCCAGATGTTCCACCCACTCAAAGGGATCTTGCAGCTTTGGAAATTTCAAAGCTACTTACAAAAAGAGCAATTCAGCCAGTTCCAGCAGACCAACAAGGATCCGGAATCTACTCCAGGTTCTTTTTAGTTCCAAGGAAAACAGGGGACTGGAGACCAATTTTGGATCTCAGTATCTTGAACAAGTCTGTCAAGAAAACAAGATTTCGGATGATCACGCTACAGTCCATCCTTCCCCTATTGGGAAGAAAAAACTGGATGTGCTCTATAGACCTTCAGGATGCGTACTATCATATAAAAATGAACAGATGCTCCAGAAGATTCCTCCGCTTCAGGCTGGGAACCAGTCATTTTCAATTCAGAGCCCTGCCCTTTGGACTCACCACTGCCCCCCGGGTGTTTACCAAATGCATGGCAGTGGTAGCTTCTCACCTGAGACGTCAAGGATTCCAGGTGTTTCCATATTTGGACGACTGGCTCCTCACAGCTCCCACCAAGCATCTTCTTCTAATGGCCAGGGACTACACCTTTCGCATTTGTCAAAACTTAGGCATTTCAATAAATTGCGAAAACTCTGTTTTGTCGCCTTGTCATGTTATTACCTTCATAGGCGCAATTCTAGACACAGTCAACATGTCTGCGAGGCTAACAGATCAGAGAATAACAGACATACACAAACTGGTCTCGCTCCTCTTCAGCAGCAACAGAGTCAAAGCCAGGTTAGTTCTGAAAGTATTGGGGATTATGGCAGCTGCCATACCTCTGCTTCCATTAGCCAGATTCCACATGAGAATCCTTCAATGGATGCTCTTCACACAATGGTCATACCAGCAACTTCCGATGTCCCACACCATTATGATTATGCAAACATGCAGGAATCATCTTCTGTGGTGGATGTCTTCCCCTCAGCTCTTCTTGGGAAGACCCTTTGTTCCTCCCCCTCCGGTTGTTACTCTGACAACGGACGCCTCCCTGATCGGGTGGGGGGGGGCATTATCAGGGCAGAACTGTCCAGGGCACATGGCAACCAGACGAATGCCACTTGCACATAAATGTTCTAGAGATGAGAGCAGTGCTTTTAGCGTTGCAAGCCCTTCAAGACTCTCTTCCCTTGGGAACGATAGCAATCCAGACGGACAATATGTCTGTAGTGTGGTATATCAACAAACAAGGCGGAACCAGGTCCTATCCCCTATGTCGAGAAGCACTCAGACTGTGGCAATGGGCGATTTCTTCTCAGCAGTTTCTGATAGCAACGCACATCCCCGGGAAGTCCAATCAAATCGCGGACAAGTTGAGCAGAGCTATCCTCATGCCTCACGAGTGGTCTCTGAAAGATTCTATTGTGAGAAAAATTTTTCTCAAGTGGGGTCGGCCTTGCTGCGACCTTTTTGCTACTCCCCAAAACAGCAAGTGCAAAGATTATTTCACCCTATTCCGCTACCAGGCCAGCCCAGCAGAGACGCTCTAGTCCAAGTTTGGCCCCGGGACTTCTGTATGCATTTCCTCCTTCCCACTAATCTCTCAAGTGATACAGAAAGCTATCGCTCAGAAGGCCTCCTTGATCCTCATTGCTCCTTACTGGCCTCGACAGGTTTGGTTCCCCTTTCTACATCAATTTCTGTTGGAGCAACCTTGGCATCTGGACCTAGTTCCAGATCTTTTGATCCATCAGTCGGGTCAGTTTCATCGCTCCCTCCCCTCTCTGAACCTCACTGCTTGGTTCCTCCTATTCCAACCTTAGCCAGGCTTCCTCAAATATCTCACGCTGTTCGAGATATTTTGATAGCTTCCCATAAATCTTCCACTCGAAGATTTATCTGCGTAAGTGGAAACGTTTAGCCTATTGGGCTCAAGGAAGGACATAGATCCTTTCACGGCTTCCATCCAAATAGTCCTTGATTTTCTAGCTGAACTCTTCCATGCAGGTTCATCTCCTTCTACTCTTAAAGTTCAATTGGCAGCTATTTCTAACTTTCATGTGCATCTCAGAATCTGCCATAATGTCCCACAAGCTTTGCAAAGCCTTTTTGAAGGGAGTTTTTCTACTCAGACCTCCTATAAGAAATCCTCCTCCTCCTTGGGACCTAAATTTAGTTCTCAGTTCCTTGATTCTCCCCCCTTTCGAACCTGCAGCTTCCTGTTCTTTAAAATTGCTATCATGGAAGACTCTCTTTCTGGTAGCTATTACTTCAGCTAGAAGAGTTTCAGAACTTCATGCACTCAGCTGTCGACCTCCTTATCTGTTGTTCCATAAGGACAGGGTATCCTTACGAACCAACCCGTCCTTTTTACCTAAAATAGCCTCGGTGTCTAACCTAAATCAAAGCATTGACCTCCCTGTGTTTTTTCCAGAATATTCTAATAGGTCTGAACAAAAGTTGCATTGGCTAGATGTTCATCGTCAGTTAAGGTACTATTTGGATAGAACCAAACAATTCAGAAAATCTGACCAGCTGTTTGTCTCTTATGCAGAAGGCAGAAAGGGACTTTCTGTTTCTAAGGTATCACTATCTAGATGGCTAACATCTCTAATTTCCATTGTCTATGAAATAAGACACCAAAAGCTACCTAACAAACCTAAAGCCCATTCCACCAGAGCTTTGGCTACCTCTATAGCCTTCCAAGACAGACTGCCTATAGACACCATTTGTGCAGCAGCTACTTGGGCTACTCCTCACACTTTCATTTCACATTATAAGTTGGATTTAGCTTCTAGGCATAGAGCTAATTTTGGTTCCACTGTGCTCAAGAGTCTGTTCCGTTAGGCCACCCGGGACAAGGTGCTAGGGACGCGGTCCCATCCAGCAAGAATGAAGGCGAGATAGACAACTTAACATATAGAAGTTATGTTCTTACCATAACGTTCCATGTTAGTTGTCTTCTTCTCGCCTTCTTCTTGCGTCCCACCCTCCTTCCCCCTGGCCTGGACAGACCTAGAGGAGTTTGATTGTGACCTCTCTTTCTACCACCTCTTTACTATAGGTATATGCTCTGCTGTGCATATTTTCCCGGATCAGGCTGTAGGTCACCCTTCTCTTCTCCCTTGTTTATAGAGGTGGACTTTGTTTCCAGTTATTCTGCTACTATTATTAGCTGGGCCTAGCTCACAAACGAGATCTGAGGTAACTCACGCCTAGCATTGTGGGATATAAGGGGAGCCTCGAGCCGGTGGAACCAACTCTTGAGCTTTTAGAGTGGCCGAGTCGGAGCCGAGGTCGGCTCCGAACCCATCCAGCAAGAAGAAGGCGAGAAGAAGACAACTAACATGGAACGTTATGGTAAGAACATAACTTCTATTTTAATACAATATATGCTACAGAGGAAATACAAAAGTCTGGCCAGCAAAATGTAAGCTGTGAAACAGAGTGGGATTCTGCTTCTTGTTGTTCTGGTAATAAAGGCTACAGAGAGACTGTGCAAATGAAACATTTTCCAATGTTTCAACGGAAATACTTGAGAAAAGGAAAAAAGCACAAAAATTGACTGGAAGAATTGAGAGTACATTGGAAATGAAACAAGACACAGGATTTGAGAGATGGAGATGAATAGGAATAAAACCAGTAACTTGGAAATGGACAAATGTGGGCTTACAAAGCAATAATTATATTTGTGAAACATGACAGAACAAGAAAATCTGGAAATATTGATTTTTTTAGACTTTGTTAAACTTGTAGGGGACTTTAAAGCGTATACTTGACCATGTCATTAATGTTTAGAAAAATGTTTAGGAGAGGGATAGAGGAGGGAGAAAGGTAACTGTAAGTAAAACTATTTTTTTCTTAATAGCAATATTTTTATAGTGCATGGTTTTCTTTCTGTGCTATAAAGTAATGTTTTCTCTGTTATTTTTAAGTGTAATGGGGATACTAATATAAACAGGTGCTCCTATTTTGTTTTTTTTTCTTTTTTCTTCCATCTGTCTTTCACCTTTTTCAGTTTTAAGAAATATAGGCACTGCAGTGTTAAAAAAAAAAAAAAAAAAGTCTGGTCAAAACATGACTAAAGAAACTTGATGTACTTTTTTCATTAATGCATAGAGGAATGAATGATTGGATTAAGGCCCCTACCTTGATCTAGTAACAAGTTTTAAGAAAAAGTAAGTAAATGAAAAAGAGCATTGAATATTATAAAGCTTTTTTTTCTAGCAAGTAAATGTGTGCCTAATAGCAACTCTGTATCTTGTCCTCATGTCTTCATGGAGACAGTCTGATAAAGAAAAATGGCTAGGAGATGATGTTTTCTGAGAGCATTCAAGTGTTTTCCCAGCTGGGGGTCTATAAAGATAAGACAAAACCAGCAGAGTGTTTAGCACTTAGTAGAAGCACAGGCTGTACCGTGTGTCTTAGCATGGATAACTTTCCTTATAGGTTAACTGAAGTCTGAGTGTGGTTGTCGGTTTGGGACACTTGGTCCTCTTAGGAGGGTAAAAATATTTTAAGATGTACATAGTTTTGTGTCTTAGTGTTACGTTAAGTTTTAGGGGTATTGGGGGTTGGAGTGTTTTTTTTTTTTTTTTTTTTTTTTTGAGGGCTTTCAATAAAACAAAAGTTTTGTAAGATGTGACATAGGCTCAAATGGATATGATAGGAAACAACTATAAAAAGATCAACCTGCCAAACAGTGTATGTATCTAACACAAAAGCTGGAATTAGACATTCAACAAAAAAGCTGTTACACATAAAAGCTGGGAATAATAACTTTTTAGCACAATGGTGCTTTCCATGACATCTTTAAATGTCAATGGTCTCACAGATAAATTCAAAAAAGAAAGAGTAGTGAACTATTTTAAAAATGCAGCGTACAAATAGCTATGGTACAGGAAACACACTTAGAAAGAAATGAACATGTGAATTTGATAAAGAAAGGATGTTATGTTGTCTGTATCTTGCCTTCATTCTTGCTGTTTGGGTTCAGAGCCAATCCTTGGCTCAGACTCGGACGTGTGCTATAGCTTGAGAGCTTTTACTGGCTCGAGGCTAGCCCCTGTCCCAGCATGCCTCCTAGCGGTAGTTACCCAGATCTCGTTTGCCACTTGCAGCGTCGAGATTGCTCATACTGGCTCAGGCTAAGTATTTTTTTCTTTTTGGCTAAATTCTACTTTTTCGATAAAGATGGTGTTAGTTTTGGATCTGTTGAGTGTTAATGTTTTTCTGCTTTGTTTTGCCCCTTTTGCAACCCTCCTCTCCTGCTGCTGTTGTTTCTGTGTTGTTGTGGCCATCGTTTTTCTTCAGGCCTTACCTTGTGAACCTGTTTTAACTTAGAGGGCTCTTCTCCTTTTTCTGCCCTGTGTTTTAGTTAAGGGGCCTTCCTTTTTCTCTTCTTTCTCTTCACTACCTTTGCAAGAGCAGCCATTTAAGTTGGAGGCTGTCCTCAGTTGGGGGAGTTTGCCATTTTAAGTAGAGGCTCTTCCCTTTCCTTCTTTCTTCTTATAAAAAAAAAAAAAAAGAGAGAAAAAAAGTTAAAGTTATAGGCGATAGTTTATCTTTACTGTTATCATTCTTGGTGTTTGTTGTAAGTTTTATTTTTGATAGTATGTCTAAGGATCCCACCAAAGAATCATAACCTTCGTATTTTAAAAAGTGTGACTCTTGCTGCCAAAAGATGTCCCTTATGGACGGGCACATGAGTTGTGTTTATTGCTTAGGGGCTGTCCACCTGCAGGACTTGTGTTCCATACGTCATGCCTTTAGTTCTCAGGTCCTGCAAGAGAGGAAAAATAAGCTGATTTTGCATGTATTATTGAAGAGCCCCTTCAATGCTTCTTCTGAGGGTACTCATTCAAAAAACAGGACAAGTCTGCTGTGCCATCTTCCTCATCAGCTCCGATTTCGGAGTCATCTAAAGTGAAGGAAAAAACTTCGAGATGTGTAGTTGTTCTACCTCGCCTTCATTCTCACTGATGGGTTCGGAGCCGATCCTCAGCTCCAACTCAGCTAAATACAAAAGCTCGAGTTCTTCAAGCAGCTCGTGGCCTACTCCATATCCCGTGATGCAGTGCTGCTTCCCTCAAATTTCGTCTGCCTCTGCAACAGATTGGGAGTTCTTCGAAAGCTCTGGCCAGTATTATTGAAAATTTCATTATATTTCTCAATAGTTATTATATTCCTGGATTTTTTTCTATAGCTCTTGCTGTTTTCTTAGTTTCTTGTGAGGGGTAGATAGTTAAAACTTAGTGCATTATTGGTTCCATTTGTGGACGTTCTTTTTTCTAGGCCGATTTATAACAACTCATTTGAGTTAGAGTTGTTTAAAGTTTTTTCTCCCTATCCTTATAGTGTGTGCTGTAAAGTAGAAATAAAGTGTGTTAAACTTGAGCCCCTTTTTAGGGTAGTAGTAGTTTTTCCTGTGTGCTGTGGTTTTAGAAATTGTAGAACTTGATTACAGCTCTGTTGTTTTTTAGGGCTTTCTTATACATATACAGTATTGTGTGTGTTTCATAGCTAGTCATATAGTGTGTGCTGTAGTGTTTAAATAGTTATAGAGTTAGAGCCCTGTTATTTTTATTGGGGCTATTCTATATATAGGATTGTGTGTTTTCTCCATAGATTATTATATAGTGTGCTTTGTCTTTTACTTTATTATATAGCTATGTCTCAACAAGAGAAAGCTAAGTCTGGTTTCAAAAAGTGTCCCAGATGTGGACAAAATATGTCTATCACAGATGGTCACACTGAGTGTTTATTGTTTAAGTGAGGTCCACCTTCAGGAGATTTGTGCCTTCTGTCATTCATTTAGCTCTCATATTCTCCATGAACTTAGGAGCAAATTAATAGCTACGGGATTATTGAAGTCCTCTTTTCAGGAATCTTTGGATAAGGACAAACCTGCAAAATCATCCAAGACTTTGTCATCTAGCTCGTCTTCTGGGTCGGAGCCGAATAAGAGCTTATCAACATCCATACCGAGTTGGACTACCACCTTGGCTCCATTGCCTATGGAACCGGAGGTGGTGGTTGTTAGTAGGAGCTGGTCCTCGATATTGGAGCTGGTATCTCCTACTCTAAAATCTCCAGTCCTGCAATCAGTGGCCTCTTCTATAGCTTCTTCCTGGTCCTCAAGACTATCTGATAAGGATGTGGATCGAGTAGTACAGAGGCTTCTGCAGACCCAGGCACTAGCAAAAATTCTGTTGGAGCCGACCCTTGGGGCTTCGGAACCGACCAGGACCCAGCCCATTTCTACTGTTCCTCCTCCGATTCGATCCAAAGTATCAGAGCCGGAGTGTTTGGGACTGATGATTGTGGAACCGCCGGAGCCAACACCCCTTCCGGGTTTATCGGTTCCGACTACTGTGACTTCCTCGGTGCTGACCTTGGAGTCTAGGAGGTGACACTCACCAGTCATTTCTGGAGAGGATAGTCGCACCGACCTTTTGGTTCTGACTTTGCCTCATGGGGCATCGGCTCGGGTGAGTTCGGCACCTACCTTGGGCTTGGAGCCCACTGCTTCGGTGCCGGGGAGACTGCCTGTTTCTGCGGATCCAGGTGTTGCCTTGGATCGGAGCCAGGGGGCCTTCGATGCCATGAGGAGAGCATTGTCCCCTCGGGCATCCACATCATTGGTACCAGCAACCTCCTCCCCTAAAGCTCCTGTGTCTGCCTCTGCTTCACTGATCCCTCAAAAGTGTAGAGACCCAGAGCCTTAGGTCGCCCCCTTTGGTGATCCCTGCTCTTCCAGGACCTCCCCAGAAACTCCCACTGAGGAGGTTCCCAGAAAGAGGCTTTGGAAGAGGAGGCTTCTGGATTCCGCACAGGAATCCATCACATCGGATACTGACTTAGATGAGTCAGAAGGGTCCCCACGGTCCCCCTTTGAAGATATCTCTTTTGGTGATATCTTAGAAATACCGAAACAGAGGGGTGGCTGGAAGCACACTAACCCTACTGATGATGAGTCAGTACTCCTGTCGGCTTTCAGGTCTCAACCCTCCACCTCTTGGGTGACTCCGCCTTTTGATGAGCTGATAGACCTTCTTTATCAAAAGGTGTGGGAGTCCCCAGATACCATGGAACTTGTCCCTCGGAGGCCTAACAAATTCATAACGTCACCCCAGGAGAAGGCTTTCCTTACTAGAGAGTACCCGTTGATGCTATGATGGTGGTGGCAGCCACCAAAAAAGAGTTGTCAGAGACCTCCACATGTGTTCATCCTCCTAATAGGAATTCTAGGATCATGGACAGATATGGAAAGCACATGTTTAGTTCAGTGGCCTTTACTCTTCGATCCCTAAACTATCTTACACATTTTACTAGACTACACAGAGATCTCCTTAAGGAGTTGGGAGGTACTCTACAGGGTGCAATAGGTGTGGGGGTCTCAGACAGGGTAATTTCCTAGCTTGCTAACCTAAATTCCCTCATAAACTCTTCCATACGTCTGATTTCATATGCAGTTGATGGAACGAGCAGGGCAGCGAGTACAGGAATTGCTCTTAGGAGACACTCCTGGATGCACTTATGTTCCTTTGTGGAGCCCTATACGTCATCCTTTGTTAACACCCCCTTTGATGGTTCATCCCTTTTTGGACCGAAAGTGAAGGAAACGTTTACCAGGTGTGAGCAAGTTGGAAAGACTCTGTCTGCTGTAGGAGTCTGTTTTTCCACTCCTACCAGACCTTATCCTAAAGGTCAGAAAAGTGGGAAGATGTGGTTCAGTAAATCCCAAGGAGTTTTCTTTGGCACACGTGGTGAAACCCCCCCTAGAGGCAGAGGAGGGGGCAGTAATGGAAGACGCTATCCACGTGGCAGAGGAGGCCCGCAAAATCAGGGCAACAAGGTTCAATTCTTTGGAAAGCACCAACAGTGCTCCTGAAAGGAGGCCCATCTGTCCATCTCTGGAGGCAGTCGGGGGACTATTATCTTTGTACCCAGACACCTGGCTAAAAATCACAAAGGACCATTGGGTACAAAGCGTAATATCCAGAGGATACTCCATTCCCTTTGCCACCCCTTGTGACAAAACTCCCGGACATCCCAACCAGTCACAGGGAACAAGCAACCGTAGAAGTTACAAGGTTGCTAGAAAAAAAGAGTCATCAAACCAGTCCCGGCAGACCAGATAGGATCTGAAACTTACTCAAGATTCTTTTTAGTTCCAAAGAAAACAGGGAACTGGAGACCCATTTTGGATCTCAGCAGATTGAACAGATCTGTCAAAAAAACAAAGTTCCGGATGGTCATGCTACAGTCTATACTTCCCTTTCTAGGGAGAGACAATTGGATGTGCTCAATAGATCTCCAGGATGCGTACTACCACATAAAAATTTGCCAGCCCATTCAGGGATCATCTGCTCTTTCGGCTGGGAGCCAGTCACTTCCAGTTTTGAGCTCTGCCCTTTGGTCTTACTTCAGCCCCCAGAGTGTTCATATGCATGGCAGTAGTCACGGCTCATCTGAGACGTTTAGGACTCCAGGTGTTTCCATATTTAGATGACTGGCTCCTCACCGCCGCCACCAAGCATTGACTCATACAAGCAAGGGATATGACCTTAGACCTTTGCAGTCGACTGGGGATTACCATAAACTAAAAATCTGCCTTATTGCCATCCAAACATACCGTTTTCATAGGAGCAGATCTCGACACAGTCTCCATGACTGTAAAGCTTCCAACAGAAAGAGTTGAGACCCTTCGACAACAAATTCTGAACCTCATCTCAAAGCAAAAAGCCCCACCTTCAACAGTGCTCAAGTTATTAGGGACCATGGCGGCAGCCATCATTACCATTCCTTTCAGTCGATTGCATATGCGGATACTGCAATGGCTCCTTTTCACACAATGGTCTTTTCAAGAACTTCCAATGTCTCATTTGCTTATGATAACGAATTCATGCAAGAAGGATCTTCATTGGTGGCTGACTTCTCCGCAAGTAACAATAGGACATTCCTTTGTTCTACCCACTCCTGTTGCCACTGTGACCACGGATGCCTCCCTGATAGGGTGGGGGAGAGGTGTTTTCAGGAAAGGACAGCCCAAGGCACATGGGAGAAACACAAGGCTCATCTACATATCTGTGTCCTAGAGATAAGAGCGGTACTACTAGCATTGCAGTCCTTTCAAGACTTTCTTCCTCAAGGGACTATTGCAATACAGATGGACAACATGTCAGTGGTCTGGTACATAAACAAACAAGGAGGAACCAGATCCTACTCCCTATGTCGAGCGGCCCTGAGAGTATGGCAGTGGGCAATATCCACCCAGCGCATTCTGGTAGCAATGCACATCCCAGGGAGATCCAATGTGATAGCGGACAAGTTGAGCAGAGCAATTCTATTGCCTCACGAGTGGTCCCTGAAAGAAGAAGTGGCAGAAAAGATATTCTGCAGATGAGGCCAGCTTTGCTGCGACCTTTTACAAACCCACCAACACCAAATACAGCAACTACGTTGTCCTAATCCCCATTCCGGGGGATACCCCAAGGGATGCACTTGTACACAGTTGGCCCCCAGGTCTTCTTTATGCTTTCCCCCCGTTTCCTCTCATACCCAAATTCCTACATAAAGCCAAGACTCTGGGAAGTACCATCATTCTAATAGCCCGTTATTGGCTTCGTCAGATTTGGTTCCCCCTTCTTCAGCCTCATCTGCTGGAAGAACCATGGATCCTGGACCCAGTTCCAGATCTTCTGATTCATTCATCAGGGGCTCTTCATCCTGCACTTCATACCCTCAGATTGACAGCTTGGCTGCTCCAATTCCAAGAATAGCCAGGTTCCACAATCTCTCACCTGCAGCTCAGAACATCCTAATCACCTCTCCTAAATCATCTAACAGGAAACTATACCTTAGTAAATGGAAAAGATTTTCCATATGGGCATCCCAAAACAATGTTGACCCATATTTGGTTTCGATTTCATCCATTGTAGAGTTTCTGACCAAGTTATTTAATGAACGGGTGGCTGCAGCAACCATTAGGGTTCAATTGGCAGCAATTTCTAATTTTCATATTGGTGATCAAGGGGCTTCTATTATGTCCCATAGACTTTCTAAAGCCTTCCTTAAAGGTACTATTCATTTGAGCCCACCTATTAGATCCCCAGTTATGCCATGGAACCTGAATTTTGTTCTTTCCTGAATCATTTTACCCCCTTTTGAACCAGCATCATCCTGTGACTTGAACTGCTTCTGATGGAAAACCATCTTTCTAGTAGGTATTAACTTCTGCTCGAAGGGTCATGGAATTACATACCCTGTCCATAAACCCCTCAAACTTGATTTTTCACAACTACAGAGTCTCGCTGAGAACAAATCCTTCATTTCTACCCAAGGTTTGTTCTGAGAAAAACCTCAACCAAACTATAGAATTACCTGTGTTTTTTCCCAAATACACCAACAAGATGGAACATATGTTGCACAAACTTGACATCCGTAGGCAACTTCAATTCTATTTAGACAGGAGTAAGGACTTTAAAAAATCAGAACAGCTTTTTGTCTCCTTTTCACATTCAAAGAAGGGTACTCCGGTGGTAAAAACCACTTTGTCAAA
This sequence comes from Protopterus annectens, assembly GCF_019279795.1. NCBI lineage: Eukaryota > Metazoa > Chordata > Ceratodontiformes > Protopteridae > Protopterus > Protopterus annectens. Next base: position 51,007,288 of record NC_056745.1, read on the forward strand.
ATGGTTGTCAGATTGCATTTCCTTCACATATAGCTCTGGGCACATGCCACTAAATCGTAAAGTTAAAGCCCACTCAACTAGAGCTGTTTCCATATCTTCAGCCTTTCTGGCAAGGTTACCTATAGATGCCAGTTGTGCAGCAGCCATGTGGTCTTCACCTCATACCTTTATCACTCATTACAGATTGGATAGGGCCTCCAAGGACAGGACTTCCTTTGGTTCCATGGTTCTGAGGAAAAAGAGAAAGATGGTGCTTGGGACGCTAACCCATTAGTGAGAATGAAGGCAAGATAGAACAACTTCACATAAAGAAGTTATGTACTCACCATAACGTTCCATGTGAGTTGTTCATCTCGTCTTCATTCTTACATCCCACCCATCAACCCCCTACCATGAATTTCTTGAGGGCCGGGAAGTTGAGACAAATCTTGATGATAATTTGTCCTTATCTACTGTATTTTTATTTTTCTTACCAGGGTAGTTAGCTATCAGTATAGTTGGCTGCAAACAAGATCTGAGGGAAGCACCACTGCATCATGGGATAGGGCGTAGGCCACGAGCTGCTTGAAGACCTCATACTTTTGAGTTTGGCCGAGTTGGAGCCGAGGATTGGCTCTGAACCCATCAGTGAGAATGAAGGCGAGATGAAAAACTCGCATGAAATGTTATGGTGAGTACATAACTTCTTTTTTCTCAGATCCGAGTGTTGTTTCCGGCAAAGCTCTTTCTCCGGCGGCTCCATCAGTAGTCTCAGAGCCAGTCAGGACTCACAAGAGAACCAGGTCTCCTTCTCTGGAACCAGTGCAGTCTGTTCCACAGTCCCCGCTTTTGTAATCTGTGGCAGGCAGTCATCAGTCTACCACCCATTCCTCTCGGTCATCCAGGAGTCTTTCAGATGGTGATGCGTAGAGGGCAGTGAAGAGGCTTCTCAAGACACCGGCATTAGCAAAAATATTATCGAGCCCAGTCCATAAGGAAGTGGTGCCGACAGCCCAAAAAACACCTGCATTGATTCCTCCTCTGACTCCCTTGAGTTCGGAGCCGGAGTGCATGGAGGTCGTGGTGGAACCGATGTCCTTCAAGGATGCATCTGCAGTCCTAACATATGGGCTGTCCTGCCTCAGGCAGCCCTTCGGTTGGCCGGATTCCAAAGTCTGGGTCTGGCCTCGGCTGATGTCGCACTTCACCCGACGTCATAGCTGCTGTTTATTGGGTATAAAGGCATCAGCCGACACCATTTTCCCCAGTCTTTCTTGCCGCATTGTGCCCGAAGCAGAAGCTTTTCGCAAGTGCCGGTCCGTTGGTTCCAATTACCACCAGTCTCTCTGTTCCGACTACTGCTGCAATCTCCTCATTATCTCATTCTATTGAGGGATCTGAGGGCCGATGTTCTCTCGTCTGCTCTGAGGGGGGGAAGTGGCATCGGACTCTTGTCTGACCCCATTCTACCTCTCGGAGCCTCGGCACAGGTGAGCCAGGCTCCTACATCGGCCTCAGAGCCATTGCCCTCGGTTCGGAGATCTCCGGTCTCTTCGGAACTGGGGACTCTTTCGGGCTGGGAACATGGTGCATTCGAGGTGATGAGGAATGTGCTGTCCTCTGAGACTGCTCCACCCTCGGCTCTACTGGCTCCTACTCCGTCGGTGCCAGTGTCTGCCTCCGAGCCTCCTCTTCCCTCCAAGGTGTCTGCCTCCGAGCCTCCTCTCCCCTCCAAGCATAGAGAACCCATGCTCCAGGACGTCCCATTGGGTGACCCCACCTCTTCTGAAACCTACCCAGAGCACCCCTCAGAAGAGGTCCCTCTGAAGAAAAAATGCAAGAGGAAGCATTTGGACTTCCCTGAGTCCATCACTTCAGACACGGACATGGAGGACTCCGAAGGGTCCCCATGGTCCCCCTCTGAGGATGTCCTTTTTTCAGACAGAGGGGTGGCTGGAAGTCCCTTGCCCCTTCTGAGGACAAGTCTGTGTACCTGGATGCATTTGGTTCCCAACCCTCCACCTCTTGGGTGTCTCCACCTTTTGACCCACTGCTGGCCCTAGTGAGTTGAAAGGCGTGGAGCTCTCTAGAGACTATGGAACCAGTTCCGAGGAGGCCCAATAAATTCATAACTGCTCCAGTTGATAAGCCTTTTCTATCAAAGGGTGTGCCTGTTGATGCTATGTTGTTGGCAGCAGCCACCAAGAAAGAAATAGCGGAGACTTCTTCTGTCCATCTGCCGAACAAAGAGTCCTGTACGATGGACCGGTAGGGGAAGAGAATGTTTTCTTCAACGGCCTTTACTCTCAGGTCGCTAAATTATTTGTCCCACTTTACAAGCCTTCAGAGGGATCTCCTAAAGGATTTGGGAGATACCCTACAGGATCCTACAGCTGAAGGAGCTGCGAGTAAGGCAGCTTCACAACTTGCGACTTTGACTTCTGTATTTAATGCCTCCATGCGGCTGATTTCTTACGCAGCAGATGGAGCGAGTAGGGCAGTAGGCACAGGAGTTGCCCTGCATGGACACTCCTGGATGCGCCTTTGGCAATTTGTGGAGCCCTTCAAGTCCTCCTTTACCAACACCCCCTTTGGTGTCTCGCCGCTGTTTGGGCCTCAGGTAAAAGAAACTCTTACCAGGTGTGAACGGGATGGCAAAACTGTCTCTGCCATGGGAGTACGGTTTTCCACTTTCTCCAGACCTTACCTCAAAGGTCAGAAGAGCAGGAAGATGTGGGTCTGGAAATCTCAGGGAGTTATGCCTGACACACATGGATTTTTTCCCCCAGGGGCAGAGGGGGAAATAATGGGAGACGCCGATCTCGTGGCAGGGGGGGTCCGCAGAATCAGGCCAACAGAGATACTTTCTCTGGCAGGCCCTTCCAACACCCCTGAAAGGAGGCCCGACTGTCTGCCTCTGGAGGCAGTCTGGGGCAGATTATCCTTGTACCCAAAAGCCTGGTGAACAATCATGGAAGATACATGCGTACTAGTGATAATATCTAGGGGTTACAAAATTCCCTTCTCCCAACCACCCCTTACAAGAAAATTGGATTTGTGAAGGGCTGATCTTGTCTCCTGAACCTGATTGACTTCTTCGAATCTGTCTCCAGAGCTGTGGACAAGGGTAAGGCAGTCCACACAGCCTATCTACTTCTCTGAAGTACAGGCCCACACTAAGGGACTCTGGCTAACAAAGTTCGCAGATGACTGCAAACTGGGAGCCATTATTGAATCCCCAAATGATGTGGATACTCTACAAAAGGGTCTTACAGAAACAGATGCTTGGTGCCAGAGCCATGGGCTCAAGCTCAATGCCAAGAAATGTATAGTTATCCCCTTGGGAAAAAAACATGTACCCGTGAATTACCACATAGGTGGCAGTACACTAAATACTGAAAGTGTGATAAGGGACTTAGGGACACAGGTGGACAGTGGTCTCACCTTCAATAACCACATTGCCACAACAGTCAGGAAATCCTTCTATGTGGCACACCTCATCACTAAGGGCTTTTCATCCAGAAAAAAGGAGGTCATTGTCCCACTGTACTCATCCCTCATTAGACCCATTATATAATACAACGCCCCATTTGGTATGTACCTCTCAAGGCATCTGCACCAACTGGAAAGGCCGCAGAAATACCTCACTAAAAGAATCACAGGCCTAAAGCAGATGCCCTATGCTGACCACCTTAAAAAACTCCAGCTATACTCTGTCGCATATTGTCTAATCCGAGGCGATCTCTGATTAACATACAAGGCCATGTCAAACCCAGAGCTGTTGGACATGCTACACTTAAAGAAATCCCAATCCCTCAGAGCCACAAGCACCAGGGATCTAAACCTTGTCATCACAATAAACAAAACATGCTGGAAGGATAGGTTCCTAACCCAGAGACTCCCCAGACTCTGGAGTAGATTTGCCCATACATGTCAAGCAGAGCACCTCTTTGGCCCTCTTCAAAAGGAACCTTGATGATTGGATGGGAGAAAGGAAATTTACCCCGGGGATCACGTCAGTCGCCCTGCTAGACAGGGGTCCAGGGAAGTAAACAGTGTGAGAAGAAATAGCCAGGGAATTGTTATGGCTAGGCTTGTATAGGCCCTAGGCCGATAGCCTAGTACCAACCTATGAACCGTCAATCCCAGATGTTCCACCCAATCTTCGGGATCAAGCAAACTTAGAAGTTTAAAGGTAGCTAGACAAAAGAGCCATCCAAAAAGTCCCCACAGACCAAATTGAATCCAGCACTTACTCAAGGTTCTTTTTAGTTCCCAAAAAAGACAGGGGACTGGAGGCCCATTTTGGATCTCAGCAAACTGAACAAGTTAGTCAAGAAAACAAAGTTCCGGATGGTAATACTGCAGCCCATTCTTCCCATTTTGGGTCAGGACAATTGGATGTTCTCTATCGATCTCCAGGATGCGTACTACCACATATAAATGGACAGGCAATCCAGGGGGTATCTACGCTTCGGCTGGGAGCCAGTCATTACCAGTCAGAGTTCTGCCCTTTGGTCTCACCACAGCCCCCAGGTGTTCACCAAATGCATGGCAATAGTCAGGGCTCACCTGAGGCGTCTAGGATTCCGGGTGTTTCCATATCTAGACGACTAGCGCCTCATTGCCACCACCAAGCATCAACTGGTCGAGGCACGGGAGCATGGTGGCTTCACTCCCCTCTGGTATCAATGGGCAGACCATTTCTAACCCTCCCAACCCATAGCCACAGTAACCCAGATAGGGTTGGGCATTATCTGGGACAGGCTGTTCAAGGGACTTGGCAGGAACACGAGTATCACTTGCACATCAATGTCCTAGATATGAGAGTGGTGCTTCTGGCATTGCAAGCACTTCGACTCTCTACCTACAGGGACTATAGTAATTCAGATAGACAATATGTCGGTAGTATGGTACATCTACAAACAGGGTGGAACAAGGGCTTATCCCTTGTGTCGAGAGGCTCTACAAGTTTACCAATGGGTGATGTTTTCCCAATGCTTTCTGTTTGCAACGCACATCCTGGGGAAATCCAACGTGATAGCAGACGAGCTCAGCCGGGCTATTCTGATGCCTCACGAGTGGTCCCTGAAACAGGAAGTTGCGGACTTGATTTTTCGCAAATGGGGCCAGCCATGCTGCGATCCGTTTGCCATCCCCCTCAACAACAAATGCAGCAGCTACTTTGCCCTAGTCCCACCACCGGGACAGTCACCCAGGGACACACTTCTTCACGATTGGACCCCGGGACTGCTTTATGCCTTTCCACCATTTCCAATGATCCCCATGTTCTTCAAAAAGCAAAATCATCGGGTTGCAAGTTAGTCCTCATTGCCCCTTACTGGCCTCGTCAGATATGGTTCCTGTTCCTTTGGCCTTATCTGCAGGGGGAGCCTTGGATCCTGAACCCAGTTCCAGATCTCCTGATGCATCAATCGGGGGCTCTCCACCCTTCCATTCAAATCTCAAGCTGACAGTTTGGTTTCTCCACTTCCGGTCTTAGCCAGACTTCCCGATGTTTCTCCAGCAGTTCAACAAATTTTGATTTCCTCCTATAAGCCAACTACAAGGAAATTTTAGCTAGTAAATGGAAGAGGTTCTCTTGTTGGGCAGGCAAAAACCAGATTGATCCTTTTACTGCACCCATTTCAAAGATTCTCAGATTTCTTGCTGAAACCTTTGAGCGAGGAACAGCGGCAGCTACTATCCAGGTTCGGCTAGCTGCTATTTCTAATTTCCATGTTGGAGAAATGGGCTCCAACATCATGTTCCACAGGCTATGTAAAGCATTCCTAAGAGGTGCTACCCTCTTAAGACCTCCAATAAGAGAACCTCTCCCCCGGGACCTAAATTTAGTTTTAGACACTCTGATTCATCCCTCCTTCTTGTCCACTGAAATTTCTGACTTGGAAGACCCTTTTCTTAATTGCCATTACCTCAGCTAGAAGGGTTTCAGAATTACAGACCTTATCTATTCATCCCCCATACTTGATTTTCCACAAAGATAGGGTTTCTCTTAGAACCAACCCCTGTTTCTTACCCAAGGTGTGTTATGACTACAATTTGAATCAATCCATAGAGCTTCCTGTTTTCTTCCCCAATCATGGCAACAAGGCAGAGTATAAGCTCCATCAATTGGACATTCGACAGTTGCGTTTTTATTTACACAGGACCAAGGGCTTCAGGAAATCCGACCAATTGTTCATATCCTTTGCGGACAATAAGAAAGGTTGTTCAGTCTCAAAGGTGACTTTATCTAAGTGGCTTTCAGACACTATAAAATACATCTATGATTTGCACAAACAAAAACTTCCAGGAAAAATTAAAGGACACTCAACAAGGGCCTTGGCTACCTCTATTGCTTTTCAAGCCAGACTGCCTTTGGATTTGATCAATGCGGCAACTACATAGGCTAATCCTCATACCTTTATCACTCATTACAAAGTAGATGTGGCTTCCCGGAACAGGGCATCCTTTGGCTCCACAGTCCTGAAGAGTTTTTTTTCCAGTGAGCCACCCAAGAATCAGGTGCTGGGGACACGGTCCCAAACAGCAAGAACGAAGGTGAGATACGGGCAACATAACATAAGGAAGTTATGTACTCACCATAATGTACATTCCATGTTTGTTGTCCTTGATCTCGCCTTCCTTCTTGTGTCCCACCCTCCTTCCTGGAGGATCGAGAGGAATTCCCTTTTATTGGCTACACTGGCTGAGTTTCCCTTTACCATGCCATTTGGTTAGTCCTGGTCTCCCCTTCTTACTCTTGCTGATGGTTTGCACCTTTATATGCAGGTGTTTTCTTATATGTAAAATAGAGTATTTTTTTCTACCTCTATGGTCTAGTGCTGGGTTATCACAAACGAGATCTGGGTAACTACCGCTAGGCATGTTGGGATAGGGGCTAGCCTTGAGCCAGTAAAAGCTCTCTAGCTATAGTATATGGCTGATCCAAATAGCAAGAAGGAAGGCAAGATCAAGGACAACAAACATGGAACGTTATCTTGAGTACATAACTTCTTTTTTCGGGATGGTTACTCAGTGGAATACCTGGGACAAAGGAAAAGAGGAGTAATTATATTAATTACAAGAGGAGCTCTAGTAGTGAAAGATGAGGATACAAAAGATAATAATGATAGATTTGTAGTACTAAGGGGCTACTGGCAAAGAAGGATGATTACAATGGCATGTATTTATATTCCACCTAAAACTGCTATGATGGAGCCTAAGAAAATTCTGGGAGAAATAATCAGCTTTCAGCAAGGAATATTACTTATAGGTGGGGACTGGAATTTGCTTTGCAGCAGTAAAGATGTATCTTGGCAGTCCAGAAGTCAGAATATAACAAATTAGCCTAGATTTTTGAAGAAATTTATGAAAATATGTGGCATAAAAGATGTGAATTCAGTACTAGGAGTTCAGAGTGAATTTACATATTATTACTCAAGATACAAAAACTGGGCTAGGCTAGACAGAATTTACATTTCACAGGAACATGTGCATTTAATTGAAAGTCTTGATATGCGCCCAATAACTATTTCAGATCATACGCCAATAATAACTAAAATAAAAACACAGGGTAATGAAATAAAAATGATGCACTGGCACTTTCCCACTTATCTGTATGAAAAGAGGAATTTAAGGTATGGGTAGTGGAAATTATTCAGGAAGTATTAGAGAAGATAGAAATTTCTTCTGAAAATATAGCTAGTGAGTGGGATAAAATTAAAGTGGAGTTTAAAAATAGGGTCTAAATAAAAGAAAGGTACATATGGTTAAGAAGTAACAAGAATTATTTAGAGGGACTGACAATTGTTAAAAGTATTGCAGAAGAAGGGGAATCTCACAGAACAAGAGGAGGAGCAATAGAAACATGATAAACAGAAAGTAAGGGATTACCTTAATAATATGCATGAGTTTAGAAAGATTGCTGTTAAGCAACTGTTTTTTTTTTCTTTTTGCTAAAATTCTATAGCACAAAAACTTTTAGTACAATGATTCAGGCAGCAGAAAGTAGAAAAGGCTGTTGCCAAGCTTAAGACAACAAGATATCCTGTATAGATATTAGAATTATTTAGGAAATTCTATGTAAGTCTGTAAAAGCAGAGAAATATGGAAATCAAGAAAAGGTACAAACGGGAATGTTTATGAAGAATTAAATATGCCAAGTTTAGAGGTAGATGAGTTTCAGTTACTAACACTTAGGATAGGATGAGATGAGATAAAAATGGTTCATAGGTTCATAGGTAGGTATTAGGCTATCTGCCCAAGGGTATTTATAAGCCTAGCCAGAGTGTGTCGGCTTTCGCCACCCCATTGATTAATTAACTGATCCTCTGTCAAGCAGAGCCAATGAAGTGATCCCAGGGGTGTATTTTCTGTTACCCATCCACTCGTCAAGGTTTCTCTTGAGTGTAGTGAGAGGCTTTGCCTGATGTAATTTGGAATTTTGTTCCAAAGCATGAGGAGTCTCTGTGACAGGAATCTATCCCTCCAGCATGTTCTAGTTACTGTTGTGGCGAGGTTTAGCTCACTAGAGTGCGTGGCTCGCAATGACTTGGATTTCTTTAGGTGGAGCATGTCCATCAGTTCTGAGTTGGACATGCCTTTGTAAGTCAGGCAGAGATCACCTCTGAGTAAGCTATATGCCACTGAGTACAGCCGGAGTTTTTTCAGTCGGGCTGCATAGGACATATGTTTGAGACCAGTAATCCTCTTGGTGAGGTACTTTTGTGGTCTTTCAAGCTGTTGGAAGTGTCTTGTGAGGTAAATCCCAAATGGGGCATTGTACTCTATGATGGATCTAATGAGTGACGAGTAGAGGAGCACTATAACCTCTTTATTTCTAGATGCGAACCCTTTAGTAATTAGATGGGCCACATCCAAGGATTTCCTAACTACTTTGGCAATATGATTGTCAAAGGACAGATTACTATCTACCTGGGTCCCCAGATATCTTATTACCTCTTCTGTATTAAGGAGGCTGCCACCTATGTGGCAGTTCATGGGTGTTTTGTTTTTCCCAAATGGGATGACTATGCATTTTTTTGGCATTTAGCTTGAGGCCATGACTTTGACACCAGGTGTCCATCTCAGTAAGGCCCTTTTAGAGGATGTCCCTGTCAGCTGGAGAGTCAGTTATGGCTCCCAGTTTGCGGTCATTGGCGAACTTGGTTAGCCATTGTCCTCCTGTGTTTGCCTGTACTTCTAAGAAGTATATGCCGAACAGTAGGGGTCCCAGGACCGAGACTTGTGGGACACCACTTGTGACTGGTTTAGAGTTGGACCTGGAGCCTGCTATTCTTACCGTGTGAGTTCTGTCTGTAAGCCAGTTGGCAACCCATCTTGTGACGTAGGGGTTTATGTTCAGGCTGGTGAGTTTTTCTGTAATACCCGAGTGGGGAATGGTGTCGAAAGCCTATTCGAGGTCAAGGTAGGCTGTGTGAACCACCTTTCCCTCATCTATGGCCTTGGTGACTGTCTCAAAGAAGTCAACCAGGTTTAGTAGGCATGATCTGCCCTTAACAAAGCCGGACTGCATCCGATCAAGTGTTTGGAGGTTCCCAGTGTCTTTGTTAATGAGTTCCATGATGATGCGCTCCATAGCCTTGCAGACCAGGCTAGTCAGGCTTATGGGGCGATAGTTACCAGGGTCACTTGTGGCCCCTCCTTTGTGGAGAGGAATAACCATTGCTGTGCGCCATTCTATGGGCACATAGCCTGTGGAGAGGCTGAGGTTGAACAGCGTGTTTAGGTGGAGGATTAGTTTGTTCTGTAGTTCGTGTAAGACGCAGCCTGGGACACCATCTGGTCCCATTGATGCTGTGTTTTTGGCTTTTGAAAGGGCTGTTTTCACCTGTGCTTCTGTGATTTTTGGGACACTACATTTTTCCGGTATTGCTGTGGGCCCTTTTGGAGGTGAGAGAGGGATGAAGTTTGCACTGAATCTATCTGCCAGGATGTTGGCAATATCAGTAGGTTCAGTATATTTTGTGCTATTTTGCACTAGTTCAGTGCATATCTGCGAGTTGCCACTTAGATTCTTAACATAGCTAAAGAAGGCTTTGTGGTTATCTTTTGAATCCTTGGCTATTTTTCTTTCGAAGTTAGCCTTGGATGATTTCATGAGGGACCTCAGTTTCTTACTGATACTGATCAGGGATGTTTTTCCTTCTTGGGATTTGCTTTTTTTTTTAACTAGTTTCCTCCTTCTATTGTATAGCCTGTTTATTGCAGGGGACCACCAAACTGGTTTCCTTCTTTTAGAGGAGTGAGTCTTGGTTTTGCTAGGGATGGCACAATCCATGCATCCTTGTAGGTGCTCATAGAGTGCATTTGTAAAGGTTTCTGCATCTTGGGCAGCATTATCCTTTAGTATGGGGGCTGTGAAACTTACCACCTCTGTCTTAAGTAAGGTGAAGTTTGCTTTAGAAAAGTTTTTTACTGTGGTTTCCTTAGTTGGAGATGGTGGTGGGGTGTGGACATCCAGAGCGATTAGTTTATGGTCTGATCTAACCAGTGATGGGTTGATCTCCGGTGTGGAACACCTATCGCCCATGTTGGTGATGACCAGGTCCAATATGTTTTCACCTCTGGTAGGGGAGTTTACCAGCTGATGAATGGCATTTGAATTGATGAATTCCAGGAAGCGCTGGGCCTGGGAATTTGTACTCTAGTAGTTTTCCCAGTGAATGGTAGGGTAATTGAAATCGCCCAATATCAGTGTGTTTGGTAGGACCTTCATGTTTTCCAGTGTCTCCAGAAAGGTGGATTGGTGGTCCTGGGTCATGGAGGGTGATCTGTAGCAGGCCACAATTTGCATTGCAGATATGCCCGATGTTAGTTGCACATGGATGATCTCAGAGGTATCATGCTGCGCCACTAGCCTGGAGGTGTAGGTATCCTTGATGAATATGGATACACCCCCTCTTTTTGTGTTTCGGTCCATGTTCTGTGGCCGAAATGTGTGGTATGAGTTGTAGCCCGGTAGTGCTGGGGTGCTCTCTGGAGCCTTGAACCAGGTTTCAGTTACTGCACAGATGTTGACTTTCTCCATACTGAGAAGCACGTGCATTTTGAGATTTTAAACTCCTGGCGTTGAATAGCATAACCCTCAGTTTTTTGTTAATTGTGCTGTTTACAGAGGTGTGTTTGACTTTTAAGCCTTGCCTAAAAAAGGCACTATGGGGGCAGCAAGAGCCTTGGCCAGTATTCGAAAGCCTAGGGGTGACATGTGCAAGCTGTCTCTTGCGAAGCGACTCGGCTTGTCGAGCATGTTGTCCCAGGCTGACAGACATTGGATCCCCTTTGAATGACACCAGAAGCTTAGCCAATTGTTAAAATTGATAATTTTTTCTTTATACTGAGGTATCATTCTTGGTGAGGGCAGGATGCTACTCAGGGTCAGGGTCATACCAGCCTGGGTTACATGATCAGAGAGCTCTTCCATGTCTCTTTTCATGTAGTCCAGGGAGGTACATCTCAGGTCATTCACACCAACATGAACAATGACAGAGTCATATTTGTACTTGTTCTGGAGTGACCTGAGTGCTTGTGTTATGTGGCAGATTCTGGCTCCCGACAGGTAGCTAACAGTAACCTTCTACTTGTCCAGCCTAGTGAGTGGGACGTCAGTGTGCCTAACAATAAAGTCACCTATTACTAGTGTGTTAGGTATGTTATTTTGCCTTAAAGGCTGTGATTCTGAGGCACACTGATTTTGTGTTTTATGTGTTGTCTGGTTTGTGACGGGAAGTGCAGGTTGTTTGGGTGTCTGCTTTGGAGGTCTCTAATGCTTTTGCAGGTTTTTATTTAGAGCCTCCAAGTATGACTTTGTGTATTTATGTGTCTTTTTTGCCATTGCTGTTTTAGTAGGTCTGTGTGCGGCTGGAGTTGTAGTGCAAGTGTTAACCTTCTCCTCTTGACTGTCTGTTCCAGTTTAGGGTGGAGACAGCTTAGCTTCCATTTTGGCTGTAATAATTGCATCTCTCGCATATGTTAGTGTTTTGTGGTAGGAGGAGAGGGTTGTCTGTGTATATGAGGCAGTTGTAACATTGCCTCAGGATACCCAGATTCACCAACTGGACTGGAGAGTGCACCTGAAGTTGCCCTTTGGTCATGCCTGAGTAGTAGGGTGAGCTGCTTGGTTGGTGAGGAATGAATAAAGAGCCTTGCCCTGCTGGGCAATCAGTGTCAAGGTATATTAGTGCTTGCTATTAGGTCTGAGCAAGTGCTGGGCTGCAAGACGCTTTTTGAGTGCTTAGGTTGAGAATTAGACTAGTTTCAAGGGAAAAACTGAAGAGGAGACTTAGTGGAGCCGGGAATATTTTAACCATAGCTAACCGGCACCGCCCGGTGTGCAAAACCGTGCAAATGCAGTTTTTATAGTAGGGAAATTAAAGAGATAGAAGCTAGCCCAAAATGGCCAATAAACTACTAACTTCTTGGCTGGAACCACTCTTCCAGGGACAGATAGGTTGCTTAAAGCTCCCTCTCTCACAGGTGAACAGAGAAACTTCCTTCTATCCAAGTAAGGTATGTGCAACTCAGAAACTAGTATCACAGCCCTGAATTCAGCACTGGCCTGAAAACTGGACTGTACTAGCTTAGAAAGGCGGGAAACAAGGAATTTTTTTTTTTTTTTTTTTTTTTTAAGATAAGGGAAAAACAGTAAAACATATACTTAAAACAGCTTTAAACGACTACAAACGATCAGAAAAGTCTATCGTACTTTAGTGTGTAGCCTACAACAGTTAAGCAAATTATTTAAACAAAAAACTTTTTAAAAGTGCAGGCAGTCAACTAAGTACAATATGTGAAAAAAACAAGCTTTAAAATCACAATAAACATTGCAAAATCTGCGTTTAGGCAGAAAACAGTTAAGTACAGCAAGAAAGTACAGAAAACTGATACTTAATCACTCCAAAGTCTCTCTCCTAAGCTAGAAGGCTTGTATCAGTTTAAGGCTTTCTAATGCTACCTAGTAGGTTAGTTACCGGAAAGATGGGAAACAAGCGCAGATGTGGTCTTTTAAACCAGAAAGTTGAAAGAGACTGACAAACTGTCCAAATGGTCAATAAAAGTACAGTTTTGTACCTACCATAAATGTAGATGTTCGAGGATCCACATTGCTGCAGTCCTTACTATTGGGGTAGTCCGCTGTCCAGTCGGCCCGAATACTCTGAGTATAAGGCTGACGTCGGTCAGGGCGCATTAGACTGACGTCAGTACGTCAGGGTACTAATGCGCATGACCGACGTCATATCCTCAGTCTTTTCTTGCCCCAGATGTCAGAAGACCCTAAAAAGACAAGGCCCAAAATACCTGCACCAAACATATGTACAATATATACAAAAAGATATATACAAAAATACGAGCATATAACCTCACCTACACAACCACCCCTAAACACAGAGGGGAAGGAGGGAGGGTAAATTGGACTGCAGCAATGTGGATCCTCGAACATCTACATTTATGGTAGGTACAAAACTGTACTATGTTCTTCGTCCCACATTGCTGCAGTCCTTACTATTGGGTAGAATCCCAAAGCAGAGGTAAGGGAGGCTGGCAAATCATAAAGAAGTAGGAGCTGACAACATGCCTTGCAAAACAGCTGTGGCAAAACCAGCCCTAGACTTAGAGTAGATAGGAAGGTGATAATGCTTAGAGAAAGTATGCACTGAACTCCAAGTAGCTGCCTCCAAAATATCCTTAGTTGCCACCCCCCTTAGAAATGCTGTTGAAGTGGCAGTAGCCCTAGTGGAATGAGGCCTAATCCCAGCTGGAATCTCCTTGCCATGATGGGAATAACAAAATGCAATGCAAAACCCAATCCACCTAGAAATAGTTTGTTTTGACACAGGCTTGCCCTGCGAACTCAAAGCAAAAGAAACAAACAACTGCTGAGACTGCCTAAAATCCTTAGTCCTGCTTAAATAATAACGCAATTGCCTGTGTACATCTAAAGTGTGCAAAATCTTTTCCCCTTTATTTGGGGGTCCGCATAAAAAGTAGGCAAATGAATAGTTTGGTTTAAAGCCACACTAGAAACCACCTTAGGCATAAAGGAAGGATTAGTACGTAATGATACCCTATCCTTATGGAAAATCAAAAGGGCTCTACTGCCATAAGGGCCTGCAACTCAGACACCCTTCTTGCAGAAGTAATAGCCAACAGAAAAGCAGTCTTCCATGACAAGTATTTCAATTCAGCAGTAGCCGCAGGCTCAAAAGGTTGTAGAGTAAGTTTTTCCAACACAAAATTGAGATCCCAAGCAGGAGTAGGAGCTCTACGTGGGGGTCTTATATTCTTTGCCCTCTAAGAAACTGCTTGAACAAAGGATGCGAAAACAATGGTGGGTCACAATCATAGTGAGCTGAAATTGCTGCAGCATGAATCTTAATGGAAGAGAAGGACAAACCTTTGTCCAATAACTCAGTAAGATATTGAAGAGCCACACTCAAATTAGGCTCAGAAATCTCCAAATTCTTTGCTGTACTCCAAAATAAAAATCTCTTCCATTTTTCTGCGTACACTTTCCTTGTACTAGGTCTTCTAGCTTCCATAATCACATTTAAAACTTGTTGAGGAAGTTGAGACCTGCTGTGTTTCAACACAGAATATGCCAGGCTGTTAGATGAAGAGAGTGAAGCTTGACATTGAGCAGATGACCGTCCTTCTGAGATAACAGATGAGGAATCAGAGGTAAAGGCCATGGAGGCTGCCTTACCAGACTCCTTAGTAGTGGGTACCAGTGTTGCCGAGGCCAATCTGGAGCTATCAAAATCATCCTTGGCCTGTCTTGTCTGACTTTTAATAGTACCTTTGGAAGAAGAGGCAGAGGTGGAAAGGCATACACATGAAGGTTTTTCCAACTGAAAGACAGAGCATCCACTTTCCAAGCTGTGTGATGAAACCCCTTTGTGCAATACTTTGGCAGCTGGTGGTTTAGTGGAGAAGCGAACAGATCTATGTCTGGAGTTCCCCATGACACTGTCAATTTCTGAAATACATGAAGATCCAGTTTCCACTTGTGGGGATCCATGATTTGTCTGCTTAACACATCTGCTAAGGAGTTCTGTGCTCCCGGCAGAAACCTTGCCTGAAGAGTTAGTTGCAAGCTTAGCGCAGTCTCCCATAAAATCATTGCTTGCCTGCATAGAGGATAAGAATGTGTTCCCCCTTGCTTGTTGATGTACCACATGACAGTTGTGTTGTCTGTTAGAATCAACACCTGCCCTGGAAGAAGTAACTCCTTGAAAGCCATTAATGCAAACTGGACTGCTAACATCTCCTTCATGTTGATATGTAGATGCTGTAGTCTGGCAGGCCACTTGTCTTGTATCCACTTTCCATTCAGATGAGCTCCCAAGCAATGTCCGAGGCATCTGTCGTTAAAATCTGACTCGCCTCTGGCCGGGTCACAGAGAGTCCCTTGTTTAGGTGACATTCCTGAGCCCACCACAAAAATTCTTTTTGAAGGCAAGGTATTATTTGAATGACAGTGTCCAAATCCTGGCAGTGCTGTGTCCATACATTTTGAGATACCATTGTAGCTTCCTCATATGCAGTTTGGCATTGGGAAGCACCAGAATACAAGATGCCATGAACCCTAATGCTTGAAGGACTGTCCTTGCAGTCAGCACGGACTGATGAGATAGTTGATGGAAGTAAAGTGATAGACTCTTTTGTTTGTCCGGGGTTAAAAGGCCATCTGGGCTGCTGTATTCAGTCTCACACCCAGAAAGCACATGTCTTGAGAGGGTACTAGACTGGACTTTATTTCGTTCACAGAATACCCTAGGCATCTTAGCACTGCTATAACATATTCCAGATGCTGTAGAAGGTCTTCCTTTTCTTGAGCCAGAATCAGGCAGTCGTCCAAGTAAGGATAGATTTGAATTCCTTTTAGCCTGAAGTAAGCTATCACTGGAGCCAGAACCTTTGTGAATACTCTGGGCAGTAGATAAGCCAAAGGGCAATGCAGAGAACTGATAATGAGAATTTCCAGCTCGAAAACGCAGATACTTCCTGCAACTTAGTCTTATAGGCACATGAAGGTAAGCTTCCTTGAGATCTAAAGTTACCATCCAGTGATCTTTGCCCAGCAGAGGTAAAAGCTGTTGTAACGTCAACATCTTGAACTTGGGAATGTCCAGATAAGTGTTGAGGATAGACAAATCCAAAATTGGTCTCCACGTGTTCCCCTTCTTTGGTACTAGGAACAGGCGAGAATAAAATCCTAGGCCCCTTTCTGATACAGGGACTGGCTGAATGGCCCCTATTTGGAGTAACTGAGAAATTTGCTTGTGAGCCTCTTTCCTTTGTGGAGGAGGAACGTCTGGCATGCCTTTGAAAGGGGCAATGTATGGAAATAAAACCTGTAACCGTGGTGAATGATATCCAACACCCATCTGTCTTGAGTAATTAAATCCCAATTTTCCTTGAAAAGAGACAGTCTTCCTCCCAAAGGAGCTGCCAGACGAGAATCTACTGGCAGCTGAAAAGGCAGGTCATTGGGTCTGTTTACGAAAGGACTGACCCCTGCCCTCACCAGAAGTCTGAGCAGGTGAACTCCTGTCCTAGGCCTAAAAGAACCTTGAGCTCTGCCCCTACCACGTCTAGACCTACCCCTAGACTGGGAATCATAAGCAGGATATGTCCATCACTTAGTAGGCCAATTTCTACTAAACTTCGGTGGCTGCACCTGCAAAAAATCTTTAACAGTTTGCATAGACTTAGCTTTGTCCTCCATTTTCTTTAAAACTGCTTCCACAGGCGAACCAAACAACACATCCGACTGTAAAGGAGCATCCAAAATCCTTGTCTTAACATGCTCAGCTAAATTCTGATCCCTCAACCAGACATGCCTGCGAAGAACAGAACTAGTGGCAGCCACCCTCGAGGAGGCCTGTACAGCATCAAAACCACATTGCAAGGAATGCTTACCCACTTGTTCAGACACATGAACTAAATCCAGCAACTCTTTACACTCAATACCTTCCGCCAAAGCATCCACCTTAGATTTCAGTTGTGAAAGGAGATAATTTTGATATTTAAGCATGTGAAACTGACAATTCAACGCCCTCATGGCTAAAGTGGAAGAAGTATACACTTTCTTTCCCCATCTATCCAAAGCCCTTGCCTCTTTATCAGTGGGAACAGGGTTTTTAACCACAGAGGCCTTAACACCTTTAGGTCCCTGAGAAACAGTTTCGGGTCTGCCCTAGGACTCTTAAAAGATACTTATGAGCTTCAGGCACCCTATAGTACCTATCAGGTTTAACAGGAGCAGGAGGCAAAGAATCAGGGTTCAGGGAAGCCTCTGCAAAACATCTTCCACCACATTCAACACAGGAGGTATAGCTAAGGGCCTATGCTGGGGCAAAAACAAGAATTCCCTAAGCCTTTTCCTGGAATCAGAGTAATCCTGACCTTCCCATTTAAAGTGCTCCCTCATGGAATGCAGAGTCTCTGAAAATGAGAAATCCTCAGGAGGAGAAGCTGTAGGAGTGGAATCATCCACATCCGAATCAGAATAAGGAGGATACTCCTGCAAATCTTCCGCAGAAGACTCAGAAGCCTCTGAACACTGTTCAAAACTATCAAACTCCGGTTCCACCCTAGGCCTCTTATCAGGAGGGGGCATAGAACCTCTAATCATAGTAATCAAATCTTCTGCCATTTTAAGCATATGTTTCTTAGGCACAGAACCTGAAATGCTAGGAGAAGCCCCCACAGAAGCTGAACTTGGCCTACCTCTCAAAGAAGTTTTGGCAACAGAAGGAGAGGCTCTAACTACCTTGGGAAGAGAGGGAAGAACAGTTACCTGAGAAGCCCCTCAGCCTGGCCTACCTCCTGAGAAGGCACATCCTGTAACAGTAAAGTCTCTGCCTGAGACTCCAAAGAAACTCCTGGCAAAACCTCTGGCTCCACTGAGCCTTCTAAAGAACCGACGTCCGGGACTGCCGGTTCATCAACCCTAGGCTTCGCTGTTTTGTCCTTGCGCTTCTTGGACGAAGCGGCGCCGGAGCATCCGACGGCATTTTATAATTGCAACGCTTCCCAAACACTAACCTGGCACAGTCTAACCGTCTCTTAATAGTGCGCTTGTTAAACCTAGCACAAGAGCGGCATCCAACAACGCCGTGCTCAGGCCCTAAACAAGGTATACACAAGGTATGGTAATCCGTATGAGGTATCTGTTTCCCACAAGAAATACAGTTATTCACTTTTTCTGACATCCGGTTAAATACTGAGGCAAGAAAAACCAAAATGTTCCCCAACGGGTACTTAGCCAACTCTGATTCGGTCTGAAACTCCGCTCGAAATATTTCAGAACGCCAACCTGCACTCGCAAAACTGCTTCTGCATCGGACCATGCGGCAAAAAAGACTGAGGATATGACGTCGGTCCTGCGCATTAGTACCCTGACGTACTGACGTCAGTCTAATGCGCCCTGACCGACGTCAGCCTTATACTCTGGTATTCGGGCCGACTGGACAGCGGACTACCCCAATAGTAAGGACTGCAGCAATGTGGGACGAAGAACATCTACAATTTCTGGACCAAGAACCTCTCATCTCGTGGTAGACAGGCTACCTAGTGCTTACCACTCCCACTGATAAGCTAGAAGGCTTTCCTCCAACACAGAAAGGCTTGCAGGGCTCAGAAGCTTACCAACAGCCCTGGATACAGCAACTCTGTATCTGGACTAGGCTAGTTACAGGAAAGGTGGGAAACGAGCGCAAGTGCAGCTTTTAAACCAGAATGTTGAAAGAGATGGAAAAAAACTGCCCAAACGGCCAATAGCTACAATTTCTGGGCCAGGAACCACCCCTCTTGTGGTAGATAGGCTACTTAGTGCTTACCACTCCCACTGATAAGCTAGAAGGGTTCCAACACAGAAAGGCTTGGGGGGGCTCAGAAGCTTACAAAAAGTCCTGGAATACAGTAAATCTGTACCTGGACCAGACTAATTACAGGAAAGGTGGGGAGCAAGTACAAACGTAGGCTTTTAAGCCAGCAAGTTGAAAGAGATGGAAAACTGCCCAAACGGCCAAATAAACTACAATTTCTGGGCCAAAACTCACTCTTCCCATGGAGGATAGGCTACCTAGTGCTTACCACTCCCACTGATAAGCTAGAAGGCTTTCCTCCAACACAGAAAAGCTTGGGGGCTCAGAAGCTTACTAACAATCCTGGATACAGCAACTCTGTAACAGGACTAGGCTAGTTATAGGAAAGGCGGGAAACAGGCACAAGTGCGGCTTTCAAACCAGAAAGTTGAAAGAGATGGGAAAAAACTGCTCAAACAGCCAGTAGCTACAATTTCTAGGCCAGGGACCACTCCTGTTGTGGTAGATAGGCTACCTGATGCTTACCACTCCCACTGATAAGCTGGAAGGCTTCCCTCCAACACGGAAAGGCTTGGGGGGCTCAGAAGCTTACAAAGAGTCCTGGACACAGCAAATCTGTACCTGGACTAGACTAGTAATAGGAAAGGCAGGAAACAAGTGCAAACACAGGCTTTTAAATCAGAAGGTTGAAAGAGATGGAAAAGCTTCCCAAACAGCCAATACACTATAATTTCTGGGCCAGAAACCACTCCTCCTGTGGTAGATAGGTTATCTAGTGCTTATCACTCCCACTGATAAGCTAGAAGGCTTCTCTCCAACACAGAAGAGCTTGGGGGGCTCAGAAGCTTACCAACAGTCCTGGATACAGCAAATCTGTACCTGGATTACACTAGTTATAGAAAGGCGGAGTCCAAACGCAAACAAGCTTTTAACCAGAAAGTAGAAAGAGATGGAAAAACTGCCCAAATGTCCGATGAACTACAATTTCAGGGCCAAAACCCACTCTTCCCGTGGTAGATAGGCTACCTAGTGCTTACCACTCCCACTTATAAGCTAGAAGGCTTCCCTCCAACACAGAAAGGCTTGGGGGGGGGGGGGGGCTCAGAAGCTTACCAACAATCCTGGATACAGCAAGTCTGTATCTGGACTTGACTAGTTACAGAAAAGGCAGGAAACAAGCTTAGAATTTTTTTTTGTTACAGAAAAGCAGCTAAAACAGCAGTAAGTACAATTCAAATTGTAGTGCAGGCCAGCACACCCGAGCATGTAGCAACACTACGGCAAATAAAGTTTGAATAAATGCAATTAAATTAACAAATGACTAAAAAACAAGTGCAGAAGGCAGTAAATTAGAAGGCTACTAACAAGCAGGAATACGTGCATAGTAAGAGCGACTGAACAGATTGCAGCACGCAGAAGAGCAACTAAGACACTTACAGTAAGAGCAGATGAATGATTGATATATATATATATATATATATATATATATATATATATATATATTTTTTTTTTTTTTCCAGGGAAGGAACAGAGCAGGATTAACTGCGGTGGTGGTGCTGCGGTAGCATTGTCGCCTCACAGTTAGACGTTGCCCGTTCGATTCTCAGTTAGAGCGTCTTGTGTGTGGCAACATGCGTGAACGGGCGTTCCTTCGTTGAAGGTTGTGCGTTAGGCCCGGCAAGCCAGCATGTAAAACTCTACTGCCAATCATTAGTGGACGGAGTTCCGCTGTGGCAACCCCTAACCGGGAAAAGCCGAAAGACACAAAACAGAGCAGGATTAAGAGGCTACAGGGGTTGTCCTTCCCAAATGCTCTCTTTGTACACAGTAGGAGTGCCTGAAATCAGAATATGATCACTGCACTCAGTTGAGTGAGCAAATGAGATGGGCCCAGAAGGAGTATCCAAATACAAATCTACAAGAGGGACGGGCAATTTCAAAGCCACCAACACTAACAAGAACAGGGAGGGTGGGTGGAGAACTAACTGTAGAGAGACAGCTATGACTTCAGTTGAATTAATATTCAATGAAAACACAAATAAATTAAACACAGTACTATATGCAAAAGAGCAGATAAAAGTGTACTTAAATTCACTTATACATCCAGCTGATTTCAGGTAGATATTAGCCGGCCAAAGCTCTGATATTAAGCAGAGATAACTCAAAAAGTACCACTTATATAAGGCAAGACAGGATGTCAGTGATGAGCTGAAACTACACCCCACTGCTATCAATGGCTACACAGAAATTCTAAAAGGTACTCTGCAGAGAGACAGCCACAACTTCATTTGAGTTAATTTTCAGTGAAAAACACAAATAAATACATTAAATACAGTACTATATGCAAAAGAGCAGATAAAAGTGTACTTAACTTCACTTATACGTCCAGCTGATTTCAGGTAGATATTAGCCGGTCAAAGCTCTGATATATTCAATCCACAGGAAAGACCCCTGGAATATATTGTATTCCGGTGGAAGTTTGGAAGCTAGGAGGAAAAAAAAACTGACAAAGATATGGAAGGTTTTGTTTAACAGTATTTTAAGAGGAGATGTACCAGCATCCTGGAGGAAAGGGTGATAGCTGTAATACCTAAAGAGGTAAAGACCTATCAGAACCAGCTTCATACAGGCCTGTTTAAATATTAAACCATCATTATAAAGTATTTGCAATGGGTAAAGAATGGCAAAAGTGATGCCAAAATTGAAAAATATGAATCTGTGGGGTTTTGTGGAGGGGAGGCAAGCATTTGACAACATTAACAGAACATTGCTGATCCAGAGGGAAACAGAATGTAAGAAAATACCACTGTTGTTGGTAGGTCTTGATGCAGAGAAAGCATTTGACGAGTAAGCTGGGTCTTTATGAGCAGGGCAATGCAAATATTTACATTCCCTGATAAAATTATAAAGTTGATTAGGAGGATATATAAGGGATCGGTGGCGAAAATTGAAGTGGATGGGTTTCTCTTTGATAATCTTGCTTGAGCAGAGGAACCAGGCAAAGGTGTTCTCTTTCCCTTTGGTTATTTGCACTATATTTAGAAACACTGGCCAAGAAAATAAGAGAGTCAGAAATGCAAGGATATCATTGGTATGGTAGTCATGAAAAACTGGCTTTATTTGCAGATAATATTTTATACCTAATAAAACCAGAAAAGGACATTTCAGTGTTGTGGAACATTTTGAGACAGTTTCAGATCTTTTCGGTATACAAAATTAATGAAGCTAAAACACAGGCAATAGTGGTAAATTATGTACCCACACACAAATTGGTTCAGCAATATCCATGTTCATGGAGACATAATAGAATGAAGTACTTAGGAGTATGGATTAAAAATTATTCCAGTGTGGTAGTTAAGGATATGTGGGAAGAGACTAAACAAAAGATAATACAAAAACTGACAAAATTGTAAGTTCTGTTATATGGATATGAATAGTAAAATACAAGCAGTTAAAATGTTTTAGTCCCTTTAGTTTTATACACAGGTCAGGCATACTTTTATCAACCAGAGGAGAAGATATGGATAGCAATTAATAAAGACCTGACGGACTTTATCTGGAAGATGACAAGAGTCACGTGGAATAAGCAGGAAAGCAGATTTAGATTACCTGATTTTAAGGGGTATTTCAGAGCTGCTATACATAGCACAAGCATAAGCCTATAATTTAAAGTGGAAATGGTTGATGATGAAATGGGGGAAGCTCAGGAAATAGAGAGACTGGGATTTCGGATGCAGATATTTAAGGAGTATAGCAATAACCATTGTTTGTGTCTTTCGGCTTTTCCCGGTTAGGGGTCGCCACAGCGGAACTCCGATCCGCTAATGATTGGCAGTTGATTTTTACATACCAGCTTGCCAGGCCTGATGCACAACCTTCAATGAAGGTATGCCCATTCACGCATGTCTCCACGCAGAAGACGCTCTAGCTGAGAATCGAACCGGACAGCGTCTTACTGTGAGGCGACAATGCTACCGCAGCACCACCACCGCAGGTTTTTAGCATAGCAATAACCATACAATAATAATATCCAAGTTGTAATTCAATTTGCTCTTCCTGTCCTAAGGTACAGTTTTGGAGTGATTGACTGGCCCCAAAGAGTGTTGGATAGATTAGATATTAAAACCAGAATTATAAAAATCAGTGTATACCAAGGTTATATATTCCCCTTCCGAAGGAGGGATGGGCCTCCTTGAAATTGATTACATGTATAGATCTGCACTTATGGGACTCCACACATATCTGCTGACTTCACAAGATCCAAATGTAGTGAAAGTTTTGAAACATGAGGAGAATAAATCTAAGATGAATTCTATGCTTAATTTAGCAGAAGTATATCGACGTCAAGCAGGAATGGAAATCAAACCAGCAGTAGATAAAAACCAGGCAGGAACTGAATGTGCTAAAAAACAAAAGAAAGAATATAAGGTGAAGAACCAGATGAGAAGGCAAGAAATGTGGAAAAAACATAAATATAGTTGCAAGTATAGAAAACTTCTGGAAGAACCTCATGTTGATCAGGAAAGAACACATGAATGGTTAAGGAGAGGCGAATTCAAACCAAGAAATGAAAGATTAATATTGGCAGCCCAAGATAGTGGGCTGCATACACACTGATTTACAAAGTCCATTGAACATGTGGGAGAAACAGACAAATATAGGTTTTGTAAAACCGAACTGGAAACAGTCACACACCTTGTTGCTGGTTGTGACACTCTAATGGCAGAAGGACTGTATACTGAAAGGCATAATAATGTGGCGAGACTGTTGCACTGGGGATTATGCAGACATTATGATATCAAAGTGGCTGATAAACACTGGAAACATGAACCACAAAGCATCATAGAAAATGATGAAGTTTATATCACGTAGGTTCACTTATTAACAACAGTTCAAAAGATAGATGCTAGAAAATTGGATATAGTGGTCCAAGAAAAGAAGACAAAAGTAGCATTGATTATTGAAATTGCCATACCCAGTGACTACAGTGTCTTGTGTACAGAGAGACGCAAAGTCATAAAATATCAGGACCTGCAGACAGAAATGAGAGCAACGTGGAAGAAAGATACCTAGACAGTTCCAATAGTAATTGGAACGGGTCTTATAAAAAAGAATTTACAGTCCTATTTAAATATGTTACCAGTACATGTAACTTCATATGAACCGCAGAAGGAGTCATTACCGGGCACATTGAAGTACTGCGAAGAGCAGTACTGGCTGACATCAAAGATTGAAATGATACTAATTTCATGAACTTTAATCATACTTTGACTTAGGGATGGGGTCCATTCCCGTTATGGTAATAGAAACCCAAAAGACCTGGAGAAATTTAAAAAAAAAGCAATAACCATATTATATTCGTAAAGTAACAGAAAGTATTCTAAGAACTAAGTCAACACAGGAATAGAGAAAGGAAATTCTACCTTTAGGTTTGACTGCAATTAGAGATACAGACAATAAGCAAGAGGGGACTGGAATTTATTGGAGAAAACTGGCAAAGGAACCAAGTTATTGGGAGCAAATAACTAGAGAGGGAAAAGTAATAGAATGGGAAGATGGCAAAAATTTATTTGGACTGCAGCTTAGAGATTGCCTTCCCTGTCAAGGATTGATATCAGAGTGTAGGCAAAGAGAAATAAATAGGAGGGTCCTAAACAAAAGACCAGCACTGGTAGAGTTTTTAGTAGACTCTAGGACAGAAGCTGCTGTTAAAAAAGGAATAGTTAGTAGAGCACATAAAATATTGCATGATACTATAAGAATCAATCAAAGGAGGTTAAAAAGGATTGGGAAGAGTGACTGGATAAGCAATTCACAAATAAATAGAGGGAGGGGGACTTGTGTACGTCTCCCAGATATGCAACAAAATCTAGAAAATTAGGATTTTTGCTTGGATGTGTTTACATAGGTATTTTTACACCTCAAGTAAACTCCAAAGAATTTTTCCTCGGGTAGGCAGCAAATGTTAGAGGTGTGACAGGGAAGAAAGAGGTAATTTGGAACATGTTTTCTGGGAGAATAATGAGGTGGCACACTTTAAAGATAGCCTGTGTACTACTCTATTAGAGATACTAGGTGAGCAAATTGGTGAATCTAGGGAAATTATTTTTCTGAGCTATAATACAGGATCTGAATTGAGCAGACATAGTAAGGCCTTGGTGAGTCTAATTATGGTGGCTGCCAAAAAAGCAAATGCTAGAAAATGGAAATCCAAAGTGTAAACCAGCTGTACTAGAAGTAGTGGATATAGTAACAGAGACAAAACAACTGGAATTGGGATCTTTAGAAAAGGGTATAAGCAAATTACATAGCAAAAAATGGGAATTGTGGGAACAATACTTACAGAGGATGAATGAGGTTTAAAAGAAGGCAATATTTCAGTGAGCTATGTAATGTCTGACTGACAATGATTGGGTAGATTATAAGTGATGTATAATGTTTGCAACTAAAATTATATCAATATGGTTTGTGATATATAATACTTGCAACTAAGATTATGTCAATATGGTTTTGTTTTCATTTATGTAAATGTATGATTACCTGTGTCACAAGTGATAATTTAATAAAGATATTTCTTATGCAAAAATATCTGTAGTAAAAGTACAGTGATGTCAGGTCTCTATGGAAAGCAGAATCTTTTAAGTTTAATTCACAAGGTATAATCAGTTGCTGTGTCTACTTAGTTATAAATATGCTTTGTACCAGTAAGTAGCCTTCACTTCACACAATAAAACCATATTGGCTGTGAAAATAATGTACTTCAAAAAATTACAAGTCAGGTTATTATTCTGTGCTGTATACTGACCTTTAGAAAAACTGAATGAGCTATGCTGCCGCTATGCCAAAACTGCAAGCCTTAACTCGCCGAGACTCGATTTCATGACAGTGCTGCCATTTCCATTGAATAGTATTGTCAGGGAATCGTGCAGGTACTAAAAGTCATGTCTGGGTGCTTGCCCCTTTCCTGTTGTAGTGCGATCATGGAGCTGATTATATCAGCTGAGGGAGTGAGGGAGAACACAGCCCCCACATCAAGGATGCAGGGAAGCCCCCCCCCCCCCCCTAGCAAAAGCACTGAAAAAAAGTGTTTTCAGCAGGTTGTCTTTTGAGGAGTAGCTGGAGGGATTCTCATTCATGCACTGATAGTGGTAGCTGCTGAATGAACACTGACAGTTTTAAAATAGGTCAGAAATGATGATGTGGTGTCTCAGTTGTATTAATCTCCTTGCACTTTTTCTTGATGTTTTTATGTACCGAGCTGTATTAATTACTGACAAATATCTGTAACTTGTGCTTACACTATCAAGGATCACAATACAATTCTGTGAAAATCACTTCTGCGACCATAACCAATTGAATTATATTTGTGCCACTCATCACAATAACACAGATTTAAATTTTTTTTTGTTTTGTCAAAGCAGTCAAGCACCTCAGTACCCCCCCACACCCAAAACTTATATATACCATCTCCATTGTCATATAACATCAGTTAAAGAAGAAACTAATAACAATAATAATAATAAAAAAACAAAAAATGAAGCTGAAATAGAAGAAAAAGTGGATATTAAAGTAGTTCTTTCCTACCTTTTGGCTTCAGTTTTGTATTATTTTACCATTTATGCAAGTCACCTGTGTATCAATGCATTTTTGTTTAGACAGGAGAAACTTCCCAAAACCGTGTACTGCTATCTCAAGCAACTACTACCTTCAGCCTAGTAAGAGTGAACAAGTGATTTTTGAGTAACTACAGCTCAACGAATTACAGGATAGCCACAACTTCTTATATATTGTACATTTTATACCTTGGCTGTGTAGTTTTTCTCCCTAAGCCTCCATTGACAATCGACCACATCCTATTTGGGCAGCCTGGTAATCAAAACATAATTAAATTGATAAAATAAAATAAATAAAATCCTGATTTTTTTTTTTCACCAAGTATGAACTACAGGAGCTGTATGCAGCTAGCACTAACATTTTTTTTACATAACTTACCTCCAGGGTAGCCAGGAAGGGTAAGCACCACCGTGACAGAGGATATCTGCATATTAGGTTTGCATGCATAAACACATTTGTGTTGAAACACAAATAGAAGTCCTGTCTCAGCCTTCCTTAGTTATTATCCAACACTTCTGAAATCTTTAGTCTTGGTACTTATATAACAAAAATGAAACTGCCATTTTAACTCTATAAATTTTAACTTGGCGGTGCAGTGTTGCAGCAGTTAACATTGTCGCCTCACAGCAAAAGGTGCTCCAGTTCGATTATTGGCTGGGATACCTTCTGTACGGAGTTTGCATGTCCTCCCTGCGCTTGTGTGGGTTTCCTCCGGGTGCTCCGGTTTCCTCCCATTTTCCAAAGACATGCATCTTTAGCATTTCTCCCTGGGCCTCCGATGGAGATAGGCTGCGTGCTAGACAGACTTTCCCAGTTAATAAATGTTAAATAAATAAATAAATATCCTTATATATTTTGAGTAATAGTTTGTTTTTTAAGCTCCTTTATTGAATTGTCACTTGTGACATAGGCACATTTGCATTTATATAAAAGTAATCAATCTGTATTAACAAGTTAATGTTAACAAACATTATGCTTCACATATACTGCTATATGTCATATAACCTAAGCCACATTACATAAATTATTCAATTCCTGCCCCTTTTTTAAACAAAAAACAAGTTTATTAAACCATTTGCAATCATACATATATATAAATGAAAACAAACCACACCGACACAATCCTCGTAGCAAGCATTTTACATCACAAACCATACTGACACACTCCCAGTTGCAAACATTATACATCACTTATAATCTACTACAGTAATAGTTTATTGTGTTTTTTTGAATCCGTACTGTGAGTGCTAAGGAGAAAAGTAGGTGGCATGAAGTTCACTGACAGGGAATGGACAATATTCTTTCTGTTTAATTATTAAAAATGTTTTTATTAGGGGTGCCAGTATTAACATTGCTACACTAATAATCGACTCTTCAATTGTCAGTCACAAAGGTGAGATTCAGAGGAGCTTGCCATTGCCAAAAAAATAAAAAAAGCTTCTGTTTGATTTGCCAATTTCAAATGTGCTCCAAGTTAGAGGGTTTATGAGGTTTTGTAATCACGATTTTGTGAAATAATTACAGACTCTTTGGAGTTTTAGCCTTCCCACTTTTCCTAAGATAACTATAACCACACCTGCTTAAAGTCTTGCATTGATTGACTTTCATGTCATCTGTATTATGTGAGAAATCACTGAAGTGATAGTGCTCATCACATTTCCCAAAGCATACCACTTGACCTTTGATCTATAGGAGACTAGAGGAAAGAAGAAAACTAGCTAGCTAGCAATGGTGCAGTGGTTAATGTTGTCGCCTGACAGCAAGAAATTCTTTGGTTTGATTTTCGGCTGGAGTGCCTTCTGTGCGGAGTCTGCATTCGCGTGGGTTTCCTCCAGGTGGTCCAGTTTCCTCCGCATTTCAAAGACATGCATCTGGAGCGTTTCTCCATGGGCCTCTTCTGAAAATAGACTCTGTCCTAGTCGGACTTTCCCAGTCAACAAATGTTAAATAAATAAAATCACAAGCTACTCAGACCTGAAGTCTTACGTTTGGAATATTTTTTGTTCATCTGTGAACAGATTTCCACTGGGTAAGTCAAGCTGTTAAGAATATTGGTAAATTGCTGGTACTCTACCCCATTGCAGTATGTGAATCAGAGGAGGACACTGAAGTTTTCATGGTAAATAATGCATTTATAGTTAATAAAAGTCTTTTGCACGGTTGTTGTTAGTGGTCCAGTATGAAATGTGTTTGCCATTTCCCATCATCTTTGGAATCATCTTTGGAAGCTTGATAGTAGTCAAACTGTGACTGCTATTAATCACTGTAACAATTTCGTTTTCCACACTAATTTCATTACTGGGACAATTCTGGACATGAATTATTGCTTCTTGGGTCACTGTTGTATCATTTAACACCTTTTCCTTTATTATAATGACCACAGGCTTCATACACAGTAGACCTGTTGCTGGCTGTAACAAATGTTTATCATTCGCACTGCCTCAGTGTCATCACAGTTGTAATTTCCCAGAGGTCATAATCCCCTTCTCTAACTCTCTGTGATACAGGATTAGCTAAGCCCCTCCCATCAGGGGAAGCCTAACCACTGTCACAAAAAGTAATTTATTCAGCCTTAGTGTCAGCTGAAGAACTCGCATTGTTGAATCTCCTTAGCAGTGGTGGATTACAGCTTCCAAACTTAGATAACATCCATTTGGGAAGTGCCAGCTGAAGAACTCGTATAGTTGAATCTCCTTAGCAGTGGTGGATTACAGCTTCCAGACTTAGATAACATCCATTTGGGAACTTCCCTTCCTCTTAAATATTATATACTTTTGATGTTTTTTTTCTTAAATGTATATATATATATATATATATATATATATATATATATATATATATATATATATACATCACCCTCACCTCAGGATACGTACCCAAGGAGTGGCGCACGGCGACTGTGGTCCCACTTCACAAGGGCGGTGCCTCCACCGACCCTGGAAATTACCGTCCCATTAGCTTGACAAGCCTTATCTGCAAAGCCATGGAGAGGATCATAATGGAACTCATAAATAAAGACATAGGGAACTTGCAGACTTTGGATCCATCCCAGTTTGGCTTTGTCAAAGGCAGATCATGCCTTTTAAACTTGGTTGACTTTTTCGAAACAGTCACCAAGGCCATTGATGAGGGAAAGGCAGTCCATACAGCCTACCTTGACCTGGCAAAGGCCTTCGACACAATACCCCACTCAGGTATCATCGAAAAACTCATCAGCTTGAATGTAAACCCATACATCACAAGATGGGTTGCAAACTGGCTAAGTGACAGAACCCACAGGGTCAGAGTTGCTGGAGCCATGTCAGACTCAAAGCCTGTCACAAGTGGTGTCCCACAGGGCTCAGTCCTGGGTCCACTCTTGTTCGGCATCTACTTTTCTGAAGTACAAGCAAACACAGGAGGGTTATGGCTGACAAAGTTTGCAGATGACTGCAAACTGGGCCATAGTCGAAAACACATCTGACACAGATATCCTTCAGAAGGGCCTCACAGAAACGGATAACTGGTGCCAGAGCCATGGCCAAAAGTTAAATGCCAAGAAATGCATAGTCATACCTTCGGGAAAAACAAGGTTACCCCTAGCTACCATATAGGTGGCAATCCACTGAGCACAAAAGAAATCATCAGGGATCTGGGGACCCAGGTTGACAGTAGCCTTCGCTTGACACTCATGTTGCTAAAGTAGTTAGGAAAACCTTCTACATTGCCCACCTGATCATGAAGGGATTCACATCTAGATCAAGGGAGGTCATCGTCCCCTGTACTCATCACTCATAAGACCTATGATTGAGTACAATGCCCCATTCGAATGTATCTGACCCGACACCTGCAGCAGCTGGAAAGGCCCCAAAGTTCCTCACCAAAAGGATAAAGGGTCTCAAAATATGTCTTATGCTACCCGACTGAAAGAACTCCTGCTCTATTCAGTCTCATACCGCTTGCTCAGAGGTGACCTGTGCCTGACATATAAGGCCATGTCAAACCCTGATTTGATGAATATGCTTCACCTCAAAAATCTAGATCCCTCAGAACCACAAGGGCGGAGACTTAAACCTTGACACGGTTATTAATAGAACGTGCTGGAGGGACAGATTCATCACCCAGAGACTCCTATGCTGTGGAACAAAATCCCGGTACATGTGAGGCAGAGCACCTCGCTGGCCTTGTTCAAGAGGAATCTTGACCAATGGATGGGGGATCGCAGATATACCCCAGGGATTACTTCAGTGTCACTGCTTGACAGAGGCACAGCAAAATAATGGGCATAGTTTTATTCAAACTAAAGGGGTGGCGAAAGCCAAATAACTATGGGCTAGGCTTATAAATGCCCTTGGGCAGATAGCCTAGTATGAACCTATGAACCTATGAACCTATATATATATATATAGTATACATTCATGTCTTCGAAACGCATTTGTGCAGTCGTACGTTTGTAAGACTTTAAATGCTGAAAAACAAAAGTCCAAACATAACATGATTTCGAAAATGGAAATCTAGAAAACCAGATTCAACCATTTTTGAAATTGAAACATTTACATACATTGTTATGCGGGGGGCAAGCCCCCTTGCAACCCCCACACCCCTCCCTACTTTAATATACAAACTCAGAGATCACACTACAGTGAGGGAAAGGGTTCATTTCCGATCCCCGCTATAGTGTGATCTGCACCCAAAATGCCAACTTCAAATGAGTGAATGCCAATGTGCATTTACTAATTGGAAGTCGCACAATTGTTTTTCGGCATTTGAGAGATCTGGAGGTTGTACTTTCGCACTTTGGTAAATCATACAACCTCCTTATGAATAAATGAATGTATATCTATATATATATATATATATATATATATATATATATATATATATATATGTATACACATATATGTATACACATATGTATAAATGTGTTAATTTTATTTTAGTACTGTTGCTATTTACCGCAGTTGTTAATACCTTTTAGAATTCACACTTGCTATTGTGTTGTTTACATGTTTAATACTGCTTTTAAGCAGTTTTCAGGGCTTTTCTAAAGTATTCTATTACTTGTACTGGGAAACTGAAGATACAATATTTCTTCTGTCCATTCCTCAATGGATGGGTTACCTGATCCAACTAGGATCTGACGTTGGCCACTTGCAAATTTTGGATCAAGACTCAGGCTCCTCCCTTTACACACAATTCCCCTCTTAGTAACAAAGAACCTCAGATCTCATTAGCCACTCTTTTGCTTCGGATGTGATCTCTTGGCTCAGCACTTGGGTGGCAGTTAAGTTTGACATTGACATTCTTTTCTATCTTCCCCTTTGGGATGTTTACTTAGCGACTTATCAGTCAACCTTTTCTTCAACTGCCTCCCATTCTGCTCTCTCTCTCTCTCTCTCTGTATATATATATATATATATATATATATATATATATATATATATATATATGTATATATATATATATATATATATATATATATATATATATATAAAGAAAAACGTTTTGTCTTTGCTGTTATGGCACCTGTTAGTCTTTCCTGCCTTTTTAGGTTCCTTTGAACTATTCTGTAGTGGAATGCTGCTGTTGTTGCTTTTGTCTTTTCTTGCTTGTTGTATGTATATTTTTTATCATAATGGCGGAGAAACCCCAGAGTTTAAGAAGGGTGTAGGTTGTTGCCATAAAATTCCTAGCTTGGATGCTCATGCGAAATGCATTCGATATGAGAACTCTGAGAGAAGAAACAAGCTGGTACTTAAGGGGCTTCTCCTTGCCACAGTTGGAAAAGTTCCCCTTCCACATTCTTCTTCCTCTTTTTCCCCTGATTGTAAGAGAGTAACAGATAAGAGTAGGAGTGTGAAGAATTCAGAAGAATCCAAGGACAAGGATAACAAGAGGCATAAGGAGCCTAAAAAGAATTCACCAGATCAGTGGGGTCCCTCATGCCCAGCACCAAAGTTACAGAAACCTTCAGACCCTGCTCAGAGCCTGTTAACAATTGGATGCCATACTCTTCCACTCCCAGAACTATGGTTCTCATTGGAAGCAGTATTTCCCAGGCTCTGATAATTTTCCTTGCAAGAAGAATCCTTTCATAGAATGTCTAGACTCCATAGATTTATCCCTGAGATCAGTAAGGTCATCCAGAAGCCTATCCAAAGCGAACATTGACAAAATGATGATGAGGTTTCTCTGGACCCATATCCACCAGGGGATCCGTCCTGCTTTGACCCCTGTTATAGTCTCAGGCCTTGATCCATCCCCTCATATGATTGTAGCTCATTCCCTGATCTGACCCTTTGACTCAGGGTGCCTGGTTCCTTGCACTTCCCATGGGGTCTGTCTGTGTCGGATCTGAAGGATCAGATCTCATCGACTGTGACAGAGTCTGTGCTCCAGTCGACTCTGAGTGCCTTGGAACTCTACAGATTTCAGAGCCAAGGTGTTATCGCTGGGACTGTGGGATAGTTACTCTGAAGTTGTTGGAGCTATCCCTCTCCCTTGGTGCATTGGCAATGGATAGCTCAGCACCGGTGTTAGCCTCAGAGTTGAGTTGGAAGGGTCATTTGGGCCAGCCCACGTTGGGGTCCTTGGATCAAACCAGGATAAAGTTGAAGTCTGGTTTGACTTTGGCTTTTGAGGCCTTCAGGAGTGTGCTCTTTTGGACTACATGCCAGGCTTCCCTTCCCTGCTCAGGTCTGCCTTTGCCCCCACTGAGCTCTTTGGATGTTCTTCATGTTTCACTGTTGCAGTCATTACATTTGGGTTATCCTGCTGGCAGGTTGCCCTCAGTCGGCTTGAATTCCAAAGTCTTGGGTCCTGTGTTGGTTGCTGTCACCTCTTCCCTGACGTCAGGTCGTCAGGGGTATAAAAGATGCAGCCGATGCCATTTTCTTTAGTCTTTCTTGCCGTGCGGTGCCCGAAGCAGAAGCAGTTCGCAAGTGCCTGTCAGCCGACTCCTGAGATTTTCGTGTTCGAGTTTCAGATCCGAAGTCTTCATTAAAAGCTAAGTACCCCTTTGGGGAAAATTTTTTCGTGCTTCAGACCGATGTCAGAAAAAGTTAATAATTGTATTTCTTGTGGGAAGCAAATAACCCATAAGGACTTTCATTCTTACTGTATTCCTTGCCTAGGCCCTGACCACGACTTTTCTAGTTGTCGGTTTTGTGCTAGATTTAACCAACGCACTATTAAGCATCGGTACGATTTTGCGTTAAGCTATTTTGGGCGAAGATTTAATTATACAATGTCGTTGGATAGCCATCCGACTACCGGAGTTCACAAAAAACGCAAAGAAAAAGAAAAAGACAGGCAACCGAGGTCCAAAACCGACGATTAAGCTTTTCCTAAGCAAGTCGCCGGTTTTCCGATTTTCAGTGAGGCGCTTTCGCAGCCCCTGACGCCCGCTACTTTAGAGTCGCAGGCCACTACTGACTCCCACATGGAGTCGGCCAGGTTGTTGGAAGCTCAAGGTATTGGAGCCTTGGAGATTGTTCCCTCAGATGGGTCCGGAGCCGCTGAGCAGGCATCAGCTTCTGAGGGTGTATTCAGACCTAAACAATTATATATTAAACCGACCTCAAAGGCAAAGACTAAAACACCTTTAAAGGCAAAGAAACAAGTTCACCAGCTACATGGACAGGCCTCCATGCCCAAAAAACAGATGCTCAAAATGGCTGAAGACTTAATTACCTTGATCAGGGGTTCCCATCCCCCTCCTGATTAGAGGCGTAGGCAAGAGACAGACTGTGAATCTTCAGATCAGGTTTCCATTTCTTCTGATTCCTCTTCTGATCAGGAGTATTCTCTTCCCCCCTATGAGGATTCTGATGCTGAAGAATCAATTCCTTCAGCTTCTCCTCCTGAGGACTACTCTTTTGGGGAAACCTTGCATACCATGAGGGAGCACTTCCACTGGGAGAGCCAAGATTTTTCAGAATCTAAGAGGCTCAGAGACTTCCTTTTACTATCTCAACACGGGCCTCTAGCTATTCCACCTGTGTTAGACATTGTAGATGATGTGTTCTCAGAGTCTAGTCTGACCCCTGACTCCTTACCTCCAGCTCCTGTTAAGCCAGACAGGTACTACAGGGTCCCTGACGCTCATAAATTTCTTTTCAAAAACCCTACTGCCGACCCAGAAACTATTTCTCAGGGTCCCAAGAGGGTCAAGGCTTCCACTGCAAAAACCCTACCCTTCTGACAGGGATTTTAGGGCACTGGATAGATGGGGAAAAAAGATATACACATCTGCTACCTTAGCTATAAGGGCCTTAAATTGCCAGTTTCATATGCTCAAATATCAGCAATGTATCATGACACTGCTTAAACAGAAAATTATGGTAAATTCTGAATGTGCAGAAAACAAAGAAATGCAGGATTTATTGCATGCAGCTGAGCAAGTTGGAAAGCATGCTTTGCAATGTGGTTTTGATTCTCTGGAGGCCTCCTGCAGGGCCGCTGTTACGGGTTCTGTCATTAGGAGGCATGCTTGGTTAAAGGAACAAAATCTGCCTGATCATGTTAAAGCAAAATTATTAGATGCTCCATTACAACATGATACCTTGTTTGGTGTTAAGGCAGAAAAGGTGTTAAAGAAAATGGAGGACAAAGCTAAATCTATGCAAACGGTCAAGGATTTCTTACAGGTGCAGCCACCTAGATTTAGCAGACACTGGCCTACAAAGAATTGGTCCTTTCCAGTCTCAGACAGACCTCAAAGGGGCAGATCCAGACGCCCTAGAGGCAGATCACAGCCGCAAGGTTCCTACATGTCTAAGCAATGGGGTGCTTCTACCTCCAAAGGTGAAGAAGACAAATCACAACCATACAGGAAACAGTCCCAATGACTTCCCCCTGCTTGCACCAAGCACTTATCTTCTGGCAGCACCCTTAGGGGGAAAACTAGCACTTTTTTCTCAAAATTGGCACATTATAACCCAGGACAAATGGGTTCTAGACATAGTGCCACAAGGCTACAAGTTTTACTTCCATACCCTGCCAAGGGGAAACGGTTGCCCAGACCTGCCAAAAAATCAATGGGCAGAGGCTCAAAAACAAGTCACAGCTCTCATGGACATGAGGGCTATTCAACAAGTGCCAGAGCAAGAGCAGGGACAAGGATTTTACTCAAGACTGTTCTTGGTACCCAGAAAGGACAAAGCATGGAGACCAATACTGGACCTATCTATTCTAAACACTTTCATGGATATACCAAAATTCAAGATGTTGACCTTGCAGCAGCTTCTGCCCATGCTGGGCAGCAAGGCTTGGCTCGTGACTTTAGACCTAAAAGAGGCATACCTGCATGTTCCAATCAGACATTCATGCAGAAGATACCTCAGATTCAAGGCTGGCTCAAAGCATTACCAATTCTCTGCACTGCCCTTTGGCTTATCTACTGCGCCCAGGGTCTTCACAAAGTGCCAGGCACCAGTAATTGCTTACTGCAGACAAAGAGGAATACAAATATATCCTTACTTGGACGACTGCCTCATACAAGCAGAGAACAAGGACATTCTACTTCAGCATCTGACGTTTGTGAAAAGACTTTTAACATGCGTAGGGTACACAGTCAACAAAAAGAAATCAAAACTAGTACCCTCTCAAGAGATAATATTCCTGGGTGCAAGCTTAAATACAACTGCCCACATGGCTTATCTCACTCCAGACAAACAAAGACAACTGACTACCTATTTCAAGAAAATGACAACAAAGGCCCAGTTATCTGCAATAAACATTCTGCAGGCTTTGGGCTTCATGGCATCCTGCATCTTACTAATTCCATATGTAAGACTGCATATGAGGAAAATGTAATGGTACCTAAAAAAAGTGTCTGGACACAACATTGCCACAGCCTGGAAACAATGATTACTCTCATTCCCTGCCTCCAACAGGAGTTTCGATGGTGGGCAAAGGCTTGTCACCAAAACAAGGGACAGCCATTCTCACTACCCCCAGCCAGGCAGAGCCTAACGACAGATGCTTCAGATTATGCCTGGGGGGCACACATGGCAGGAAGAGGAATTCAGGGCACCTGGTCCACAAACCAAAAGCATCTACATATCAATCAAAAAGAGATGCTAGCTGTTCAAAATGCCCTGACAGCCTTCAAGGACCAATTTCATCCGGGACAACTACTGATAAAGACAGACAACACCATGGTCATGTGGTACATAAACAAAGCAGGGGGGCACTCATTCTTACCCCCTTTGCAGACAAGTCATGGCTCTATGGGACACAGCATTGACTTACCAAGTTCATCTACAGGCACAATTCCTGCCAGGAAAGGAAAATACTCTGGCAGACGAACTAAGCAGAAACCTCAAGGATCCCCACGATTGGCACCTGGATCCCCAAGTCTTCAGCATGATAACAAAGAAATAGGGACGCCCGGACATAGATCAATTTGCCTCCCCTCACAACAATCAACTAAAAAGATTCTGCACAAGGACCTATCACAGACAAGCTTGGAAAGTGGATGCCTTATCTTTCAACTGGACAAACCTATCAGTATATGCCTTTCCTCCACTGCCTCTCCTCCCCAGGGTACTCCTGAAAGTCAGACAGGAGAAACCAAAAATGATTCTGATTGCACCAGACTGGCCATGCCAGTACTGGTATCCGAGCTTAAGGAACTTGTCCCAATTCCCAGCCTGGACCTTACCTCAAATACCTCATCTACTGTCCCAGCAAAACAATCAGATTCTGCACAGGCAACTCAGGACCCTAAACCTCTCAGCATGGCGGATAATGTAGCCATACAAACCACACCTCTCAGTAAAGCTGTGATGGATGTCATTTTAGAAGCCAGAAGGCCTAGTACTAGAAAATCCTATCCTGGGAAATGGAAGAGATTTTGTGCTTGGAACCAAGCTCAAGGAACTGATACAGCTGTCCCAAATATTCCTCAGATTTTGCAATACTTGACTGAGATGCTGGACAAAGGCCTATCTTTTTCATCAGTTAAAATCCATGCCTCTGCCATTTCGGCTCATTACAATACAGAGCCACCACTCTTTTCTCATCCTTCATTAAGGCAGTACCTCAGAGGAGCCAAAAACCTAAGGCCTCCAAGGAGAACGCCAATACCTGCATGGGACCTCAACTATGTCTTGGAAAAACTCACCTTACCTCCTTTTGAGCCAGCTGCTACTGCGGATATAAAGTTCTTATCTTGGAAAACAGCTCTGCTCCTAGCAATAACTTCTGCAAGATGAGTTTCAGAGCTACAGGCTCTCATGGCTGTGGAACCCTTTATCATTTTTTATCCAGACAGGGTCTCTCTGAGAACAAACCCTACATTTATGCCTAAGGTGGTATCCAATGTAGCCCTTAACCAAACTATTAATTTACCAACTTTTTATCCAAATCCAAAGAACAAGGGGGAGAAAATTCTACATTCTTTGGACGTACACAGACAACTTAGATTCTACTTGGACAAAACTAAAATTTTCAGAAAGACAGAACAATTACTAGTGGCATATGCCACAGCATCATAAGGAAAGGCTATCTCCAAGCAGACTATTTCAAAGTGGATAGGTCACTGCATTCATTTCTGCTACTCACAGCATGGCAAACCAGTGCCTAAGGGCATTAGGCCACATTCAACCAGAGCTGCAGCCACTTCTGCAGCTTTTCTCAGGGGAGTACCAACCAAAGACATTTTAGAGGCTGCTACTTGGAGTTCAGTACATACCTTTACAAAACATTACAATCTGCCTCTTTACTTTAAATCCAGTTCTGCAGGGCCTCATAGCTTCTCCTAATGCTGTTTAGCATCAGCCCCCCAACCATAGCTTTGGGACTCAACCCAAATATAATGACTGCAACAGTGAAACACGAAGAACATAGTACAGTTGTGTACACTTACCATAAATGTAGATGTTCGAGTGTATTCAGTGTTGCAGTCCAGGTTATCCACCCGCCATCCCCCTTATTTTTTCTGGAACTTATCTTTACTTCTCTAATCTATACAACGTAGGTGGTGTATTTGCTTATAGATGAAGGTAAAGCTTATTTTGGTGCATGTATGTTTTATTTACATATTTTTAGCCTACCTTTTGGGGGCACCTGACATCTGGGGCAAGAAAAACTGAAGGAATTGACATCGGCTGCATCTTTTATACCCCTGACGACCTGACATCAGGGAAGAGGCGACAGCAACCGACGCAGGACCCAAGACTTTGGAATTCAGGCCGACTGAGGGCAACCTGTCAGCAGGATAACCCAAATATAACGACTGCAATAGTGAATACACTCAAACATCTAGGTTTATGGTAAGTGTACACAACTGTACTGTCCTTGTCCTCCACATTCTGTCACATCAGGAAAACCAGCCCCGCAGAGTCTTGAGACAGTTTACATAGTGGACTCCCCACTGGCTACAGAATCCTCCCTGACCGTTACTAGAAGCCTGCTTGCAGGAGGAGGCACGTAGACCCCCTGCAGCAGTTTATGACAGAGAATATTGATTTTGATGAAAGGGGGGGGGTCCCTGAGACCCCTCCTTGAGAATGTTTCTTTTGGTGATATTCTGGAACTTCTCAGGCAAAAGTGGAGGGTCCAACTTAGTAAATTTCCCAGGAGGAATCGGTAATCCTTAAGGCCTTTGGGGCTACCCCAGCTACCTGTTGGTGGTCCCCCCTGTGGACAAATTGGTTGATATGGTTTTGACGTGGGCATAGAAGGAACTGGATGTAGTTGAACTCATCCCTTGGAAGCCAAACAAGATATTGGTGTCCCCAAAAAACATCCCTTTTGGAGCAAGGCACCCACGGTGGATTCCATGGTGGTGGCAGTAGCCACCAAGAAAGAGCTTGCTGATGTGGGTTCCACTGTCCATCCTCCTTAACAGAGAGTCCAGGGTGTTTGACAGGTTCTGTAAGTGGGTATATGCCTCAGTGACCTTTGCTGTCAGGGTGCTGAATTATCTGGCTCACTGAACACATTTTCAGAGGAATTTGACTCAAATGCAGCCAATGGCATGTTAAGAGCAGCAGACACTGAAATAACTGTCAGACAGCACACCTGGAAGTGTCTCTCCAACTTCACAGGACACTTCAAAATGTCCTTTATTAATGCTGTCTATGATAGGTACACCCTTTTTGCACCTAAGGTTAAAGAGATGCTGTCCATGTGGAAGCAGGAGGGCAGAATCTTGTCTGTCACCAAGATATGATTTTTTAGGAGAGGACTTTCTCAAGAAATCAGAAGGGAGGAAAGAAACAGTAGTTCCGCAAATCCCCGGATGCTTTTAGTGATTGCAATCATAGTAGACGTCATTCCTGCAGCAGAGGTGGTCCACAGAATCAAGGCTTTCACGGGCCTTCCTGCAACAGGCATTTTTAGGGTTCCTGAATGGTTACACCAGTATTGCACTCTGGAGGCAGTTGAGTAGGGTGCATCTCCCTGTACCCCAAGGCCTGGACTTCCATCACCCAAGATATGTGGGTGCAGAGGATTATAACCAGAGGTTATATGATTCCCTTTTCTTTCAATCCCCATACTCAAGAAAACTTCCCAGTGTACTGCCCACTCAATGGAAGGCAGTAGCACTAGAAATAAAAAGACTGCTAAACAAGCGAGTCATCTAGTAGTCTCACCAGACCAACCCAGATTCAGAGTTTACTCAAGGCTTTCTTTGGTGCCAAATAAAAATGGGGATAGCAGGCCCACTCTGGACCTCAGTCACTTAAACCAATATGTGAAGCAGATGAAATTCCAGATCATTATGGTATAGGCCATCCTACTTTTGTTGAGTAAGGATGATTGTATGTGTTCAATAGACCTCCTGGATGCATACCACCACATAAAAATTTGACAAATGGTCCAGGAGGTCTCTTTGCTTCAGGCTGAAAGCCAGTGACTTCCACTTCAGAGCCTAGCCTTTTAATCTCACCACAGCTGCCCAGATACTCACTAAATGCATGGTAATATTTGCAGCTTATCTCAGGCTGTAGGGATTTTTAGTGTTCCCACATCTGGATCTATGTCTGGATCTGTTCCTGAGTTTTTCCACTCAAACAAAAGTCTCAGCAAGGCAGTTTCTCATGGTACCAAACGCAGTGTCTTCAGTGATTCTCATAATTCTTTCAGCAGGTACCTAAAATCAGTATGACCACCGCATGAGCATCCTCTGACATTCCAGATTCCTTTTTGGGGGTTTGTGAGAGGGAAATATATTTGATGGAAAGATCTGAATCCAGGTC
This sequence comes from Protopterus annectens, assembly GCF_019279795.1. NCBI lineage: Eukaryota > Metazoa > Chordata > Ceratodontiformes > Protopteridae > Protopterus > Protopterus annectens. The sequence goes on from NC_056745.1 coordinate 51,047,927, forward strand.
TCTCCATTTCCTTTCCAGCTTTAGGACAGTCTGCAACAACAGATGCCTCAGACTTTACTTGGGAAACAGTTTCTGTGGGAAATAAAAGTGCAGTGTCTTTCGAACAAAAAAGGTAGACCAACACATGTAAACATAAAATAGATGTTGGCAGTAATAAATTCTCTCACCTCTTTCAGTCATTTATGGTTCCCAGGACCAGTGCAGGTAGTTACAGACAATATAACAGTCGTAATGTATGCAAACAAATAGGGGAAAATACATCCTTCCTTACGTGCAGACTACTCATCATAGCCTAACATATAGCTTCTCAGCACAGTCTCACTCTATAGGCATCTTATATCCTGTGGCATACAAGCTGAGCAGAACTAGAACAGACCCTCATGTATGAAAACTGAATCAGGGGGTCTTCGTGGAATTGACCCAGCTGTGAAGAATACCTCAGATACATCTTTTTGTCTACTGTCACTGCAATCAGTTGGCAAAATTCTGTACCTGGACTCCATGCAAGAAGGAGTGGAAAACAAATGCATTTTATTTTCCTTGAACAGGAATGTTTCTGTACACTTTTCCTCCCCCTCTGCTAATGTCTAGGGTACTTCTTAAGATTAAGAAGGACTATCCAAATGTCTTTGCTGTGTCTTCCTTCTGGCCCAGGCAACAGTGATTCTGTGTTAGAAATGGCCAAGGGCAATTATCACAAGTTTCCTCACAGACTGGAACTACTCACTCAAGACAAGGGGTGTTTGATACACCTTATCTCCAAACAACTGCAACTAACTGCCTGGATGCTAAACTCTTAAAACCTTTTAGGCCCCTGTTTTGTGAGGACATGCTGCATGATCTTAAAGAGAGAAAAAACACACATGCTGCTAGGAAATCATACAGTAGCAAATGGAAAAGGTTTTCTAGCTGGTGCCCAGATGAGAACCAGGGCCCTTTTAGGGCTAATGTTTCTATGGTTCTACATTATTTGTGTGAGTTATTATTCTCTGACCCATTTTACTCCTCCACCAAGGTACACTTGTCAAGTCATTTCAGCATGTCTGCCCATATCCATGGATCCCTTTCTTCCATTACATTCACATGTGGAAATGTGTTTGACAGGGATGTTACATACCAAGCCTCCTAGAAAACAGGTGTGTCCTCCTTCGGATCTAAATTTTGTCTTGGAAGAGTTAACAATGGCTCCATTTGAGGTTCTTAATATGGAAAACAGTTTTGATGATTGCCTTGACTTATGCTCTGACTTCTTGAAGAACAGTATCTCCATCCTTATCTCATTTTCCACAAAGATAGAGTTTTATTAAGTACTTATCCATTTTTACCTAAAGTGGTATCCAAGCTTTCTTTTAGCCAAGCTAATCACCTCTCTGTCTTCTTTCCAGAATCTAAAAATGAGAGCATGAGAATACTCCATACTTTGAATGTCCACAAACATCCCAGATATTATCTTGACAGAATTATAATTTTTAGGAACTGTGATCAGTTGTTGATTTCTTTTGAAGTTAATACAAAAGGACAGCCTGTGTCAAAGCATCCTATTTCCAAATGCTTGTTCATGCTATTACCTTTTGTTATACCCACTACAGCAAGGTAATTTCAACTGTGGTCAAGGCTTATTATATCAGGGTCTTGGCTTCATCTATGTTTTTTTAAGGATTCTAGAAGTAGCAACATGGTCCATTGTACATACATTTACAAAGCACTATATACTGGATTTCTTCTCCAGTTGTAAGGCAGACTTTGCTAGGACCATTATCCAGGGGTTCCTAGAGCCTTTATATTTCTTTTGCCAGGTCACTTAAGCTAAGATAATCTACCCATGTAGCTAAGGGTACTGCAGCAGTGATCACTCTGACACAGTTATGTAAGTATGTACCATGATGGTAGATGTTCAAATAATCAGTACTGCAGTAGCTGCTCCTTGTCTGCATCCCCTTATTTTTGTACGTTCTTCTTTGCCAGGGAGAGGACCTTTATGTTTATTTTTCTAGCATTGACTGTTTCCAGGGCTCTGGCCTCACTCTTTCAAATGGCATAAAACCTGTGAAGGGCTTGGTACCTAAACCACTTTTTCTTCAGCTCTGCTTGAGCTGACTAATGGCTTGAGCACTGGCTTGCACAATTGTATACTCTTCCAAGGCATTATGCTGTGAATGCAAAATGTTGCAAGATAATCATAACATACTGCTGGGCACAATATGCAGGCAAGAACATGCTTTTGTGAACTGCATAGATATCCTTATGACAAATAGTGGTTCAGTACCTGCTCTGCTGCCGTGTTTCACTCCTGTTACTTACTTATGTCACTCATACTATGAGACTGCAGTACTGAATTTCACCCTGTGGAGTAGACACAAAACAAAAATAATACTGTAAGAAAATATGGTCACAGTTATGCATCACACAAAATCAATATCAGTAAGTGGGCTAAACATATAGCAAATTATAATCGGATAGGAATCACACCTCTCAGCCTCTTTGTTCAAGAGAGATATGGACTAAGCCAAAAGTAATGGTGGGACAAAGGCCTAGAGTCAAGGCAATTTTTATACATATCTCTTATTCACTTAAAAATGAATAGAATAGCAGATTTTGCATCAGTATACATTTTCCTGAACAAGAAGGTATAAGAAACTCTGTCTGGCATTATTGACTGACTGTAGTCGTTAGTGAGTTACCAGAAAATCGAACGTTTTATGATGGACAGGGGAAAAATATGAAACAAAAGCAGGGAGAGTGGAGAGGCATAAGGGGAATGAAGCCCAACATCTTCAGAGAAAGTACTGTTGCCACTGAAAGAAGTGGCAGGATAAAGACAACTTTATTATCTGCTTCCCTTTATATACATAACCCTGTCAGCCATTAAATATACCAACTTCTTGGGAAAAAATTTCATAATTTTTATCGAAAGCGGCACTCCATAAAACAAATATCCCATACACTGTCCATCTAGCAAAGTGTAAGTGTATGTGGCCTGACACTCAGCAACTGTTTATGTAATAAATTCACTCTACCATCAGGAATTAAAATGTTTAAGAAACAGATGGTCCTTGTCATGTTCAGTGTAGTGTACACTGACTGAGGGGCTTTCAGAGGTTTTAAAGCTGATGAATATCAGCAGTGCTGACACAGATATGTTTTGTTAAACAGGATGTGGCAGTACTTTGGATGCTGGGAAGTAGGGTCATGGGTCAAGTTATGTAGCTTTTCTCATGGCTGCAGTTTGTAAAAATAAGAGTTTGTTCACAGAGAAGCAGGGCTATGTAGAAAATATGCTTTTTGAGTTAGGCCAGACATACATTTATGTGAAATGACTTGTTTCTCGTATTTTTTTGTGAGGGCTATGAATCCCTTGTGTTGTATTATACGTGTAAATTTCTAAATGCATAACTATTTACTTAGTGTTTTGTTACAATGAAGCCCTGCATAGTAGCATCTGATGAGAAAAGTGCCGTACTGCATTTTCCCGTAGTATGCCCGTATTTATTGCTTTTTCAGTAAAAAGCTTTGTAAACGTTTTACTGAAACCATAGCCCAAATAAATTTAGTGTTTTCCCTGGTGATGTCATCTTAGGCATGGGTCCATAGACTTTAATGGACGTGTGTCTGCTCATGCACAACATGTGTCCATTAAAGTCTATGGACGTAGTCCTTGTTTTACCTGCGCTGATGTCACTGAAGTTAAAGATCACCATAAGTTCTTTCTGGCATCATCGGTGAAGGTTATATATTTGCAGAGTATTTTGTTTGTTTCCTTTCACTGCATATTGAAAATATCTGCCATTAGAAAGAAGATGCTAATTGTCCCTTTATGCACCACAAGTGGTGGTGGAAATGGTAAGTCACACAAGCATAACAACTAATGGTTTACTACCACTAACCTGTTTGTTTTGATTTCCTATGTTTCTTTATTTTCAGGCATTTTTCTTTTTCTGTTTCGTTCTTGTTTCCATTTCACACTTTCTGCCTTTCATTATTTTATAGGCTCAAGGCATACTTGCAGCGCTATCATAAAAATAGCTGCTTAAGAGATTTGCTTGAGTTTTTGTTAGACACCCATGAGCACTGCAGTATATCTTTTACGTTTTCTTGATGTCTTAGCTGACCTGGTATGCTTTTCTATATGGTGTTTACTTAATGCTGAAGACTGAGCAAGCATTTTCTCTCTTCAGTGACTGCTGTAGTTTTTGTACAGTGTTTACACTATGGAAATGTTACTGACCAATGTCTTCCAGTAATCGTCTCATTTGCCACCACTTTCGGATCCTGGTGAACTTCCTGTATTACGTGGGCAGAGGAGAAAGTTTTGCTTCCGAATATTGTTTGTGTTATCTTGTCTGTTTTCTTTTAATGACTAAAACATCTTGAGATATTGGTTACTGGAAGGGAGCAGCCATGTATGTAGTAGCACTTAACAGTGCAATGATTCTAGATTTATCTACTGCATTAGTTTCTCCTTTTAAAGTGCCTGCAACAGAGAGGTACATCATAAGCAAAATTTCATAAAAACAGACTGCGTTGTTGCTAATATTCTGTTGACTATAGAATTATTTTATATATATATATATATATATATATATATATATATATATATATATTTATTTATTTATTTAAAGGCTTATGGCACAGCCGTGTCACATAATTGTCATTTCTCATGAAATGAATTCCATTTTTAACAAAACAAACAAGTCTGCCATTTAATGCAATATATTATTTTCAATTAATAATATTACTATTTTTGTCTGAAGTAGTAATTATAAAAGACGTAGCAGAACCTGCTGTAAATTTGACAATATACAGGGTAAAACCATGAAACAGAATGTTGGAAGTGTATACCAGCTTTGTGTGGTGCTTTCTGGGCAAGCAACTTATCACTTTTTCTGTTCAAGCCAGCCAAAGCTGCCATAGGCAAAGGCATACTCTTATCTCATTTTGAATATGGACTACCCATTATAGCTGCATCCTCAAAGAAAAATACCACCACCTTACAAACCATTTCCAATAAAATCTGCCAGTTCATTACTAACTACCCCAATATTGAACACCACTCCCTAACTCTCGCCAAAGCTAAATGGCTCCTGGGACATTTGAGAGCCAACCTCCTACTAGAATCACTAATTCACAAAGACCTTTCTCCTGAGACATTGTCCTCATCTTACTCATAAACCTTTCATCAAAACCCCCACATGTAATTTTAGGGGTATCTCTCAATCTCAGACCACTCTAGTAACTCCAAAAAGTAAACTGTATTGCACTGACCATGCATTCTGCATCCTAGCACCTAAACTCTGGGACTCCATTCCTCTCTCTAAATTTGAGACATCCAAAAATACTCACTTCAGGTAGCAGTTCAAGGCATACATCTTCACCCAGGCGAAGTGCAGCTGTACTCACTTAGGTCACATTACAAGATTCCTGAAGGTCTCTCACTCACCCCTTTATCTCTGTTTCATCCTTCTTATCTCATCCTGTTATCTCCTTTACTTTTTGAATCCCTGTCACTTCTTTCTTCTCCTCTTCCCTCTACATGCCTCCCTCACCTTTTCTCTGTCTTCTCCCCATCGTACTGTATCCTTTCTTGCAGCTATTCTCACTTGCCTCTTCTAATGTCTTCATACCTCTCTATATAATGATATGCTGCTACCCCTGCAGCATAAACTGTCTTGGTCATTATGGCTACATCTTATCCATAAAGTTCTGCTAATCATAATTCCATTTTCCATTCTTTTTATGATATTGTTAACCGCTTTTTGAACTAAATGTTGTATTGTAACATTTTTGCATCTGTAAATACATGTGTGTGTGTGTGTGTGTGTGTGTGTGTGTGTGTGTGTGTGTATGTCTTTACACACACACACACACACATATATATATATATATATATATATATATATATATATATATATAGAGAGAGAGAGAGAGAGACGTACTAATGTAGAATGTAAAACACAGATAAAAAAAGTTTGATACAGTACAAATGAAAACAATAATACTGAAAGGGGAAACTGTTTCCATTCCTGATATTAAAACTAAAAACCCTATAACACCAGCCTCAAATTTGTCTGAATAGTGGCAGTGTTATGGGAAGGACCTGATGTTATCCTAGTCACCATTCATCACATATGGGTCTAGGACTTTTAGCCTGGTTTTCCGACTCCTCTTTTAGCTTTCCCTTTGGCTTTGGTTGCTTCCACATGTCATACAAGCCTTTGGGGGTTCAAGAGGTGCTCCATGTGTGGTCAGAAGATGCCTGTTTCCAACTCGCATGAGGAGTGCCTCTACTGTCGCAGTGCCAGCCACCTTGAAGTTGAATGCAGCATTTGTGCTACATTCAACCCCAGGGCTCTGGTCTACAACCAGAATAAGCTTCTTTTAAAAGGACTGGTTCAGGGGGGGCCCTTGGTCAAGGAATCCTTGACCAAGGCGGGACTCTCTGGCCATAAGAGGAAACCTTCTTCTTCTTCTTCTTCAGGGGAGGTTCCCTGCAAGAAAGCTAGGCTGTCAGATCCCAGATCCCCGGATCTGATTCCAGCCTTAGTGGTGTCAGATCTGAGGATTTTTAGAGAGTCAACTCCCAGATGAAGATCTTCTGCTCCCAGCCCTTCGGATCCGAGGGTTTCGGGTTCGACTTCTGATTCAAAGGCCTCTGGATCGAGGCCTTCAGATCCAAGTCAAAGCAGACCTGCCACGGAGCCAACCCTTTCAGATCCAAGGGGTTCAAGAACTTTTTCCTTGGGCCCTCATGTTTCTTCAGATCCGTTATGGTTGGATCCGAGACCCATGTCGAATCCCATCCTGGTTGAGAATCTTCCTTTGGATCTTGCGGGAGGGAATCACTTATTTTCTCCTCCGTGCAGGACTCATTCCCCTGACCAGCAAAGAAGGCTCTCGTGGTCCCAGCATGGGTCTCCGGCTAGGTCCTCGGTTTCCTCCTGGTACTCCAGGAACATCCTTCCCTCTGATATGGACAGGATGATGCGGTCCTCCTTGAGGGCTCAAATCGAACTTGGGCTCCTGGCTTCCCCAGCCCACAGGATTGAGGAACATTCTCCCACTCCCCAACTTCTTTCTCCTCATCTGACCTCCCAGGGTTTGGACTTAGGGGAGCTGGAGTATAGCAGTGAGGCAAAGGGGGTTACTGTTACTCTTCTTATCCCTACCTCATCTGAGTCTATGGCCATCTCTACTCCTCTTCCCCCAGGACAGGCTGGGCCACCAGTCTGGGTTGTCGCCCCAGAGTCTGTGGGGGCGGGTTCGGGTCTGGGTCTTTCAGACCGTTCTCTGCCCCTTGGTGCTTCGGCACTTGATAGCTCCATATTGGCACTATCCGGAGGGTTTGAGGTTCTGGCGGGGTCTGCTTCTTCCTCCGTTGTGGTGTTATAAGTGGGGGAGGGAGCTTCGTCCAGTCCCTCCGCATTCCGGGTAGTGGAAAGTTTTCTACTACCAGATTAGCCTCCCCTGCTTGCTGTGTTCCATCCCAGACCCAGAATTTCAGCAGACCCTATCATCCTCCTCCCAATCAGCCCGTCCAGTCTAGCTTCCAGGGGGGAGTTTACCCCATAGGGGTCCCCATCTCTTCCGAGTCTTCCCCTGAGTCTCCCACAGAGGAAGTTCCTTGGAAAATGGCATGTAAGAGGAGACATCTTGACTCCCTTATGGAGTGTCTCACAGAGGACATGGATATCGATGAAGGAGACAGGTCTCCAAGGTCACCGCCCAATGATGTCTCCTTTGGAGACATACTGGAGATTGTTAAGGTCAAGGGCAGTTGGTATGCCCAGCCCCCATCCTCTGAGGTAACTGTCTTGCTGAAGGCTTTTGGCACAGGCCCATCTACCTCCTGGGTGTCCCCCCCCCCCTGCTGATCCATTGCTCAACATTATTGCCAGAAGGGCCTGGAAGGAACCCAATACAGTGGAGCCAGTACCCAAAAGAGCAGACAAATTTCTGAGCCCTCCATTGGACAAAGCCATTTTGATCCAAGGTAGTTCCAGTTGATGCGATTGTGGTACCTGCCGCCACCAAGAAAGAGCTGGTGGAATAGAGTTCATCTGTCCATCCTCCCAGTCATGACTTGAGAACGTTGGACAGATTTGGAAAGTGGGCATTTGCACTGACTTCTTTCAGCCTGCGAGCACTGAATTACCTGACTCATTTTACCTGTTTCCAGAGGGATTTGATAAAGAAGCTTACCACTTCCTTCTCAGTCCATGCCTGGAGAGGACTTTAAATCTGTCTCTCCCAAGTTGGTTACTCTTACGTCAATAGCTAATTTGTCCACGAAGTTAATATCCAATGCTGCAGAGGGTTCTTCACAGATGGCAGGTAGAGGAATTGCCATCAGTCATCATGCCTGGCTGCATTTATTTGGGTTTGCTAAGGCCTTTAAAGTGTCGTTCACCAATGCCCTCTTTGGTTCCACTCTCTTTGGACCAAGCATTAAGAAAACTTTGACCTGCAGTGAGCAAGATGGGAAGACGCTGTTGGCTGTAGGGATCAAATTCTCTACCCCCCAAAAGTCCTACTCCAAGACCCAAAAGGGGAACAGGAAAATGTGGTTCTGCAAGTCACAGCCTTCCTTTCAGGAGGCTCAAGATGATTCCTCTTCCAGGGGATGGGGGAGAGGTTTCAGTGGTCACCGCCACCCTAGGGGCAGAGGAGGCCTGCAAAACCAGGGTTCCAAGGAGCCCTTCTCTGAGAAGCCCTTCCAACTCCCCTGAGCCGTTGCCCAACTGTCCCTCTTTGGAGGCAGTTGGGGGCCAGTTGGCTTTGCACTCTTTAGCCTGGGCAAACATCACAAATGATCTATGGGTGCTAAGAATCCTATCCAGGGGCTACTACATTCCCTTTTCAAACCCTCCACCAAGAAGCAGAACTCTCCCCAACGTGCCACCCAGTCAGAGAGAGTTAACTCATCTAGAGGTGACCAGCCTCATCCAAAAAAGAGCCATCCAAAAGGCCCCTAGGATCCGGAACTTACTCCTGCTTCTTTTTGGTTCCCAAGAAAACAGGGGACCTGCATCCAATTCTGGACCTCAGTCAGTTAAATCTCTCCATCAAGAAGTCAAAGTTTCGGATGGTCACTGTACAGTCCATTGTGCCTCTTCTGCGCAAGAACGACTGGATATGCTCTGTGGATCTCCAGGACACATACTATCTTATCAAAATATACAGGTGGTCCAGGAAATTTCTCTTCTTTTGCCTAGGGACTGATCACTTCCAATTCAGAACCATCTCCTTTAGACTCACCACAGCCCCCTAGGTGTTCACTAGGTGTATGGCAGTGGTGGCAGCTCATCTCAGGCTCAGGGATTCCAAGTGTTTCCCTATCTCGACGATTGGCTCCTCACAGCTCCCACACAGCATCAACTTGTGGAGAACATCGCTTTCTTCTCTGTCTCTTCGATCAGTTGGGGATAACAGTGAATTTTGCCAAGTTTTCCTTGACCCCATCTCAACAACTGGAATTCATAGGCAGTCACTTGGACATAATCTCGGAGACTGCAATCCCCCCCCCCCCCAGCGTGCCTTTCTTATTCGGTCCCATGTTCAATCTCTTCTGGAGCAAACTCATCCTCCAGTGTGTCTCATTCTAAGGGCTCTAGGTTCATAGGTAGGCACTAGGCTATTGGCCCTAGGGCCTATATAAGCCTAGCCAAAAGGTACCCTGGATTTTGCCACCCTAGAAAATTATTTTCCTGTGCCCCTGTCGAGCAGAGCCACAGAAGTGATCCCCGGGGTGAATTTCCTATTTCCCATCCAATCATCAAGATTTTTCTTGAAGAGTGCTAATGAGGAGCTTTGTTCGATATAGATAGATAGTTTGTTCCAGAGTATGGGAAGTCTCTGGGACAGGAATCTATCCCTCCAGCATGTTCTGTTTATTATGTTGACAAGGTTTAGTTCCCTAGAGCATGTAGCTCGGAGGGATTGGGATTTCTTTAAGTGGAGCATGTCCAACAGCTCTTGGTTTGACATAACTTTGCGTGTTAGGCAGAGATCGCCTCTGAGTAGGTGATATACGATGTAGTAAAGCTGGAGTTTTTTGAGACGGTCTACGTAGGGCATCTGTTTGAGGCCGGTAATCCTCTTTGTGAGGTATTTCTGTGGCCTTTCCACTTGTTGTAGATGTCTTGTGAGGTGCATACCAAAAGGGGCATTGTACTCTTTAATGGGTCTAATGAGTGATGAGTAGAGGGGAACAATGACCTCTTTTTTCCTGGATGAGAAACCTTTTGTGATGAGGTGTGCCACGTAGAAGGATTTCCTGACTACTGTCCACCTGTGTCCCAAGGTCTCTTTTATCACACTTTCGGTGTTAAGTAGACTACCACCTATGTGGTAGTTCATGGGTGCAGAGTTTTTACCAAAAGGGATGACAGTGCACTTTTTGGCATTGAGCTTGAGGCCATGGCTTTGACACCAGGCATCTGTCTCAGTGAGGCCCTTTTGTAGGATGTCCACATCAGTAGGAGTTTCGATTATGGCTCCTAGTTTGCAGTCATCTGCGAACTTCGTTATCTCTGTGTTAGCCTGTACTTCTGAGAAGTAGATATCAAACAGGAGAGGACCCAGGACTGAACCCTTTGGTACTCCACTTGTCACTGGTCTGAAGTCGGATTTGGAGTCTGCTACTTTCACAGTGTGGGTTCTGTCAGTGAGCCAGTTGGCAGCCCATCTTGTGACATAGGAATTTATACCTAGTTTAGTGAGTATATCTATAATTCCAGAGTGGGGGATGGTGTTGAAAGCCTTGGCGATATCTAGCTAGGCTGTGTGAACCACCTTACCCTCATCTACGGCTTTGGTGACCAGTTCAAAGAAGTCTTATCAGGTTTAGGAGACATGATCTGCCTTTTACAAACTCAGACTGGGTGGGGTCCAGAATTTAGAGATTACCAATGTCATTGTTTATAAGTTCCATGATGATACATTCTATAGCCTTGCAGAGCAGGTTCGTCTGACTAATGGGGCAGTAGTTCCTGGGGTCCGTTCTGTGGTAGCTGCCATTTTCTGGTTCCAGTGGCCAAGTATTACACGAGAGTACTGCAGCAGACCCTGGCAGTTCAGTGGTCCCCTATTTCTTACCCTCTGTCAGTCCCCATATGAATCACTCCAATATGTTGAGACATCTTTTGTGGTAGACCTAGTCCCCGGACCTGCTGGTGAGCAGGTCCTTTTCTCCACCAGTTCCTACAGCCATGTTAACCATGGATGCTTCCCTCCTAGGATGGGGGGTGCATTTTCAAAGGGAAGACTGTGCAAGGGACATGGTCCCAGTCAAAGACCAAACTATACATAAATGTTCTGGAGGTGAGAGCAGTTCTTCTCTCTTACAAGCATTTCAGGACTCATTTCAGGACTGCCTTCTTCTAGGGATGATAGCAGTTCACACAGACAACATGGCTGTTGTGTGGTACATAAACAAGCAAGGGGGCACACATTCTTATCTGCTTTGTCGCAAAGCCATGAGGGTTTGGGAAGGGGCGATGTCCTCGGGGTACTTCCTCCTTGAAACGCACATTCCCAGAGCATCCAACATCCTGGCAGACAAATTGAGCAGGGCTGTTACGACCCTTCATGAGTGGTCTTTGCATCTGTTAGTGGTGAAGCCGATCTTTTGTCTGTGGGGTTAACCAAGCTGCAATGATCTGTTTGCTTCCTCTCTCCACCACAAATGCAGCAATTATTCACTCTGATCCCCCCAGAAGGGGAGTCCCCCAGGGACACTGACTCACAAGACGCTTCAGGATGCATTTGATCCTCATTGCCCCCTTTTGGCCACTGCAGGTGTGGTTCCCTCTTCCACGGTCTCATCGCAGGCACCCCCCCTTGGCTACTCGATCCAGTGCCAGATCTGATCTCCCATCCATTGCTCTGTCCACTTCCAAATTTGCAGACCCTCCGTCTGACAGCTTGGTTTATCCAATTCCAGTGATCATTGTGAAGTACAGGCTTGCATCTCCTGTAAAGGACATTATCCTTGCTTCTCAGAAATTGTCTGCTGAGAGTGTTTACAAAAGTAAGTGGAAGAGATTCTCTGTCTGGGCTATCGACCAGTATCTGGATCAATTTTCAGCTCCTATTTTTAACATTCTTCTTTTCTTGACTTCCCTTTTTCAGGAAGGCACCAGTTTCTCTTCAATCAAAGTCCAATTAGCAGCAATTTCTAATTTTCTTCTCGATAACGAACTGACGTTTTCTTCTCGCCTCTGCAAAGCCTTTTTAAAACATGTCTTTTCGTTGCATCCTCCAGTCAAGGATCCTTCTCCACCATGGGATCTTGCTCTGGTGCTGCAATCTCTAACTAGGCGCCGTTTCAAGCCTGCTGCATCCTGTGATCTCAAATTTCTTTCCTGGAAGACTGTCTTTTTGATGGCAATAACTTCAGCAAAAAGAGTTTCAGAATTGCAGGCTCTTACTATTAGGCCTCCTTATTTAATATTTCATAAAGATAAGAGTGCCCTTGAGTCCCAACCCTTCTTTTATGCCAAAAGTAGCCACTGAAGCACACCTTAATCAATCTGTCCAACTCCAGTGTTCTTTCCTAATTATACTAATAAGGGGTAATACATTTTACATACCTTAGATGTTCATAGACAGATTCATTTTTATTTGCACAGAACTAAGTCCTTTCATCTCTCTGACCAATTGTTTGTGGCATTTTCAGTCAACAGGAAGGACCAAGTGTTTTAAAAATTACTACTTCCCAGTGGATTTCTCAGTGCATTTCTTACATGTACTCCTCCTGTGGTTCTCCATTGCTTGCCTGGACCAGTTAGAGCTCATTCTACCAGGTCAGTGGTTACTTCAGCTGCCTTCTTAGCTCGTCAGTCCTTGGATGACATTTGTGCAGCAACAACTTGGTCTTCACCACATACCTTTATCTCTCATTACAGACTTGACCTAGTTTCAACAGGAAGGGCTTCATTTGGATCCACTGTTCTTCGGCTTGTCCTTCCACGAGGCTACCCATGAATGTCAGGTAGCTGAGGACTCTGACCCATACTTGATGAATGGTGACTCGGATAACATCAGATTAGTAGTTATGTACTTACCATAATTTGGTATCTGTGTTATCCATAGTCACCAATCATCACATTCCCACCCTCCCTCCCTCCCCCTCCTGAGGGATTGGCAGGAATTGGGTGGACCTTGTCTGGTGGTGGGTCCTTTCTGTCTGTTTTCTGTCTCCAGGGCAAACTCAATCTGAGGGGTTAGAGGGAAGCAGAGCATTATGGGAGGGGAGGAGCTTGAGCTAAGCTGTTGTCTAGTGTGCCAGCTCGGATCTGATGTCGGATCCTAGACCCATACATGATGAATGGTAACTACTGATAACACAGATACCAAATTATGGTAATTATATAACCATTATTTTAATAACCTTAAGGTATCGGGTTTAAACTGAGGGGAAGGGGCAGTGTTAGGGTTAGAACCCATTACTAAGGAGGGCAGAATGGCTCCCACCTGTTCTCCTTAGTAGTGGGTGCTAACACTAATCCTAGTGCTGCCACCTACCCCAACCCTAATATTTTTGTAACTGGCTAGTAAGTGTACTGCCTGGATGCCAGGAAAAAAAGAAATACAGAAGAACAGAGGACCTGTAAAAAAACAGCTACAAAAAGTAAGAAACTGACTGGGAAAGTTCTGAAGCTGTTCAGCAAAAAGCAGTGCAACCTCCTGACATGAATTCCAGTAACCTACAGGAAGATACCAGACAACTGCACACAGACCTGGTTAAAATAAATGAAACACTGATCGATTATATCAACACAAACAACAAATGGCTGGAAAAAATAGAAGAAGCTTTAAACAAATATTCAGATGAGGTGATAAACCTAAAAAAATCAGAGGTCGAAATGAAGAAAAGGCTGCCAAAATGTGAGACTACTCAAGAAGAGATGTTTCAAAAATAATAGAATTAGAGGACAGAGCATGTAGGGAAAACCTGAGATTTTCAGCTATGCCAGAGAAGGTGGAAGGAACAGACTGCATTAATTTAATGAAAGCACAAATAAGCAACTGGACTGGTATTCCACAGCAGGAGTTGTTAGTTGAAAGGGCTATAAGAAAGCAACCTAGACCTTTGGTAGTAAAAATGTAATCCTACCAGCAGAAGGAGTTGATTTTGACAAAACTGTAGCAGAAGGACAAAGTACTAGAAGTAGGAGACAGTAGAGTGTTTGTGGAGAATGATTGCTCATTCAAAGATGGCCGCCGTTCTTTAAACACTGCAAAACTACAGCTCTCCGGATATCAGAAACAAAAATCAACCCTGTGGATATATCACAAGATTTCGTATGCTAATTGGCAGCAATAATTAAAGTACTAACATCTATCTTCGCTTCTGAGAAGGAAAAATAGAGAAAAAATATTTTCTAACAGCAGGATTGGAATTGATGGTCAGCCTGACTCTGAACAGAGCAACAAACAAAGGAAATACATATCTCTCAGCTGAAACCTTACACTTGGTATAAGTATGTTTACACTGTATCAAAATGTCAAAAGAAGACAAAACTATGGAAATCACAACTTCTAAAACCAAACTATCTGCCTTGCAATCTCCGGAAAAAGAAGCTTTTTTTTAAAAGACAGAAAACAGTTACACAAAAGGAGACTGCAAAAACAGGAATAACAAACAAACCAGACCAACCGGTCAGCATGGAGGAAATTAAATCAGTACTGTTACCTATTCAAGAAGCCTTAAAAGATTTATCAACACAAATGCTTACGTTTAGTGCCACATGTAATCAGATTTTGGAAAGGATGGATAAATCAGAAACCAGAATAGCTGAAAGTGAGGATAAAATAATTATGCTTATGAAAAAAACAGACTCATGATGCAGACATCCAAACCATGCAAAATAAAATTTTAGACCTGGAAGCAAGATCCAGACGGAATAATATAATAATTAGAGGAATTCCAGAAACAATTCAGTATAATGATCTGAATGCTACCATAATGCAAATACTTGAAATACTGTTCAAGGACTCTGATAGTGTTAAACAGATTGTTATAGAAAGAGCACATAGAGCTATCAGAGAATCATTTGCTTCAAATGCACCTAGACCTGTCTATATCAAAATTCTGAATTACCAAGATGCAAGCAAAATACTGCTAACTATTAAAAAGAATGGTGGATTTATCATCTGGCAAAATAACAAAATTTCCATGACACAGGACTTACCAATACAAATAAGACAATCCAGGCAAATGCTAGCTCCATACTGCAAGTTTTTGATTGAAAAAAACATCAGATTTCAAATGAAGTATCCAAATACTTTAATTTTCACAGTGGATGGTATTAAATATTCAATAAACACTAAAAAAGAAGCAAAACCTACCTTTTTGAAGCTTTTCAAAGCACTGCCACCTTCAGAAGTTTGATCAAAGAATCCAGGTCTTCTTTCAGCATCAGACAGACTGGGACTCCATAATTACGATGATCCGAGGCTTTATAACTCTTTGTTTGTTCTTTTTTTTCTACCAGGCCCTGGGAAACTCTTGATTACATCCTTATCTCGAAATTCCAGCGTGTCCACAAGGTTTTTCGAAGATTTATGGCTTCTACGAGTGTAAACAAGCCACGAGGTAACAGGAAGTCCTTTGGAGGATGCAGGGGGACTGATTTCAACGTAGCGCATCCAGGAGGTCCGTCTGCGAACTGGTTCCCCCATCGCGAATTCGAAATGAAGGAAACAAGCTCAGCAACCAGGAAGGACTATAGAGAAGCTATAGAAACTGTTTGGAACTAAAAACGATGCTTCCTGGACTTATTTGGAGGGTAAATGGCTTCTGTATGGTATAAGGAAATGTACAGCTGTACAGGTAGGAAATACTATTGTAATGGGTTGGTTAAAATAGAAGGGTATTGCACTATATAGTGATAGAATCTGGTAATTATGTCTCTATCTCTTTTTTTTCTTAGTTAGGGTTTTTTTTTTTCTTTTCTTTTCTTTCACTTTTAATTAGGAAAATCTATGTCTATGCTCTGTTCAATAAAATAACAGGATGATGTTAGTATAAAAAATGTTATGAAAGACTGTGAACTTGAAATGTTTAAAATGTTACATTTAGGTTGTCCTTCTCTTTAGTATTTTTAAATATATTTTATAGGGATACATTTATTTAGTCAAATGCTCTGTGCAGTACAGGTGTTATTGTTACTTAGAGTATGCTCCAAGTTTTAGCATATTGTTACCTTGGAGAAGGACAACTACCTAAAACAGTTAGAACATTTAAACAAAAATAACCTTAGGACTGTATTGTTATTTTTAACAACTGTTTCCTTTCTCTGGAATTAATAATTAATAGTGAATATGACAAGAAGTTAAAATGTATTATTCTCATTGCTGATTATTAATATTGTGAGCTGTTAGTTAAACTGGATTTTTACACAACAATTAGTAAATATGTTTGACTACATTAAGTATGTCCAGAAGTGTAGTTAGGTAATTAGTAGTGTTTATTAGGGAATTTTTGGATTAAGCTTTGTAGATTTAGAGATAGTGGTTGTAGGTTTTTTGCATAAGGTTTTTGGGTTAATTTGTAGAATTAGAAATCTAGATAAACAGAGATACTTAAAGGATGTGAAAAACCTACATACATCCTGGTCCAGAGGAATAGTGGATAAGCACTGGGTAGGGATGGGATGTCAGATTTGCTTCCAAATAATCTATGGTATGTTAATACACTGTAATCTAAGGTTGTCTCTCAATAGTAGGAATAGGAATACATTTTTGAAGAGCTACAGATGTGGATAATAGAATCTTGGAATGTTAAAGGACTCCAGAACATGAAAAAGAGGAAGCTATTTTTACATTTGTTTTTCCAATCAAAAGCAGACTTTATTTCATTGCAGGAAACTCATTTGACTAATGATCAGTGGGATATACTGAAGAATAAGAAATGGATTAGGGAGATAGTGGTGGCGGAAGGGACAACGAACAGTGCAGGAGTGGCAATTATAATTAAAAACCAATACCAAGAAAAAATCTTAGATGTCAAAATAGATAAAGAGGGAAGGTGGTGCTTAGTGGTTCTGATATCTAAGTTCTATGATAAACCTATATTACTCATGAATGTATATGCCCCCTCCACTAATCAGCACCATTTTATAACTACACTTTACTCCATTTTACAACAATATAATAACTGTTATATAGTAATGGGAGGTGACTGGAATTCGTATCAAGATCCCAAGTTGGACAAATTTGGTTCATCCAGAGCTTTTAATAAACAGGCAATGATAGCATTGAAGGAATTTAAAACTGATTTCAAACTATACGACCCATTTATACATACACACACACAAATGAAAGCAGAGAATTTTACTTTTTACTCAAGCTGCCATAAAATGTGGTCGAGAATTGACTTTTTTTTTGATTTCGGAAGTATTGATATCTGCTGACCCATGTGTTTCTACCCAAGCCAGACAATTATCGGACCACTCAAAGATCACACTAACACTAAACAATAATAATATGAGTAATAGGAGACTTCGAGGATATAATTGGTCTTTAAATCCATATTTACTAAGGAAAGAGGACATATTGAAAGAAGTTAAAGAGACACTTGAACAGTTACTTCATAATTTTCTTAAAAACAGACACCCAGTTGATATAGAATGGGCTACAACCAAAGCCCAAATAAGAGGGATTTTTCTTCAGAAAGCTACTTACTATAAAAAAATGCAAAATAAGGAACTACTAGACTTGGAAACCAAAATTAAGTTACTAGACCAGGAGCTAATGAGGAACTATAATAAACAAACAGAAATAGACTTATTAAAGTGTCAAAAAGAACTGTTTTTACTACATAATAGTAAACTGTCATTTTATGAACAGAGAAATTTAGTGAAATACGCGAATCATATTCAGACTCCCTCAAAAGCTTTAGCACGCATTATTAACCAAGCAAAGTCATCATTATTAATATCAGAAATAAACTATAATAATAGAACATATACTAGCAAGGCAGATATTATGAATACTTTTGAAAAAATATTTAATCATGTATATGGTGATCAGCAGACAATTTTATCAGATAAAGTTAGGAAAGATTTCTTGCAGAAGATCATATTCCCGAATATTGATAATGAGTCCCATAGGGATTTAATTAAACCAATTTCAGCGGAAGAGGTAGCAGAGATAATTAAAAAGCTGAGACCACATAAAGCCCCAGGCCCGGATGGATTGGCCTCTGAATTTTATAAAACGTTTAATGAGATTCTGAGTAAAATACTTTCACAGACATTTAATTATATAATTCAAAATAAAATCAATGATCCTCACTTTAATGCTTCTAAGACTATTTTGATACCGAAAGAAAAAAGTGACTCTAAAAACCCAGATAATTACATTCCCATTTCACTCTTGAACATAGACATGAAAATTATGACATCCATCCTGGCAAATAGACTGAAAAAGGTCACAAATTTATTAATATCAGAGGAACAGGCGGGATTTCTGGATGGGAGACAGACCACTGATAATACATTAACGCTTCACACATTAATTTCATACGCCAAGTACAAAAATCTTAATATTTATGCACTCATAATTGACACACACAAAGCATTTGACAGAGTTAACTTGGTATACCTATTTGATATGTTATCATACTCTAATATACCTTCTGATTTCATTCTAACATTAAGGGAAATATATAATAACGCATATACCAATCTATTTATCAATCAAGAATGCTCTAAAAGAATACAAATTAAAAATGGTACCCAACAAGGGTGCCCATTATCTCCTATTTTGTTTAATCTTTATTTGGAACCATTATTTTTACACATTAAACAAAATGTTTTTTTACAATCCTCCAACACTATATGGTATGAAAATAAATATGGCTGCTTTCGCAGACGATTTAAATATATATTGTACCACACCAGTGTCAGACACTGAGAAAATATTAAAAGCAATAGAAGACTTTGAGAAAATCTCTAATTATAAACTGAATTTTAAGAAATCTAAAATATTCCCATTAAAGACTCCTACACCTTTTTCATTGCTACCATTGATAGGACACGTATTGACAGAAGAAAAAACAAAATATCTGGGTATTGTATTTTCAACTGATAATAAAGATTTTTTTATAAACAATGTTAAGTCAACTTGGGATCAGATAACATTGGACTTGAAAAGATGGAGTAAACTGAAATTACCAATGATGGCAAGAACTGCAATTATCAAAATGAATGTTCTTCCCAGATTATTATATATACTTAGAGCTACACAACTTAGAATCACGAGGAAATTTTTTAAACAGCTTCATATAGGACTGGGAAGATTTCTTTGGGAACCTAGGAAAACGAGGATAACATATGAGAAACTGATGGCTCCAAAGAATAGAGGAGGTTTAGATTTGCCAGATTTTGAAACTTATTACTTGATAATTAATGCCAACAGAATTTTAAGGGTGATTCACTTTGATAGAGGCAGTCTGAAATGGACGCCAAAATGGCTGGTTTTAACCTACAGACACGTAACTAAAGTGGGAATTAACTGTAAAGCTCTACCCTTTCTGAATAGAGAAACACTCAGTAAATATGACTTAATGGAACATATTAAAAGTTATGTAACTTCAATTCAAAATCTTTTTACCTCATTAAACCTACTAAAATATATGATGGTATTTCAACCATTTCACAAGAACCCAAATTTAGTAATTGGGAATAAGTTAATAGACTTACAAAAATTCCCCCTAATAAAGGATTTAATTGTATTGGATCTCTACCCCCTTCTTGGGGTATCAGTTCACGATATTTTAAAAGAGAAAGGTCTTCCTATTTCCTATCTAATTATCATGAGACAACTGAAAGATCTGGCTATAAATTATTTTAATAACTTTGATTTTAATGAAGAGGAAGTAAATACATGTCGTAATCTGTGGGAAGCTCTGATACAAGATAAAAAATATATAACTACTTCATATAAACTGATAAAAGAGATGAAATATAATAAACATATTCTCTTATCGAATTATTGGAGGGAAAAATTAAAATTAGTTGACGACAGCAAGATCTTGGAAGCATTTGCTCTAACATTAAAGTCTGTGTCCCTTCAGAAATTACTATTCACACAATTGATGATATTTAACAATGCCTACTATACCCGTCTTATTCTTCATAAATTTGACTCAAAGAACTCGCCTAAATGTCCATATTGTACAGACCAGACAGCTGACTTGTTTCACATGTTTTGGAGTTGCAAATGCATTTTTAAACTTTGGAATTCATTAAAACTTCAATTACAGAAAATGGGATACCAGCATTCAACACTCTCTTGGGAATTTATGATCCTACATATTCCTCCAGATAACTTAGATAAATCAAAAAAGATCATAATCATGAATATTTGTTTATTAATGAAACTATACATAGCTTCAAACTGGTTGAACCCGACTCAGACATCTTGGGAAAATTTTAGAACTTTAGCAATCAGACACATATTAGCGCATAAATTGTTAATCAATGACCATAACAAAAGTATAAATAATATAAAAATATGGGAGCAAATCTTCAATATTGTGTTGGCCTAGAGGTTCTTATCCACTTTTACTCAGGACACATATTTATAAGACTGATTTAATCTTAGATTTGACATAGATCGTAATAATAATACAGACTGTTGACTTTTTCATGTTGTATTTCTTTTTTAATAATTTGTATTAATATACAATGTTTATGTAACTTTTGGAAGCAATCATGTATATATTGTATATATTTATAGTGTGTAGCTATGTAATTGAAAAACAATAAAAGACAGATTATTGAAAAAAAAAAGAGAATGATTGCTCATTGTACACCAGGCAGCAGAGAAGCAAATTTATTCCACTGTTCAGGAAATGTTGAGACACCGGTGTGAGATTCAAACTGCTGTACCCAGCTGTCTTCAAAGTCTTCTTCCCTGGAGGGACAAAATATTTTGATGAAGTGCATGCTAAGGATGAAATACAAAAGTTTGTCCAACAAAATGTGGCCTGTGAAACAGAAAGAGATTCTGCTGCTGCTTCTGGTAATAAGGACCACAGAGAGACTGTACCTGTGAAATGTTTCCCAATGTTTTATCAGAAAATGTTGAAGTGAAAGAAGTGAGTATGAGAGTTGACTAGAATAATCAAGAGTATGTTGGAAATGATGCAGAGACAGGAATTGGAAGATGGAGATGAACAGTAATAAAACCAGTAACTCAGTGTAGGATTACAATGCAATAATTATCTGTGTGAAATATGGCAGAACAAGAAAATCTGGAAATATTGGACCTTTTTCAGAATTTGTTGGACTTGTGGGGGGCTGTAAAGCATATGACCTTCTTCATGTCATTAATGTTCAAAAAAACTGCTTTGGGAAGCGGAAGGAGAAACTTAACTGTATGTATGGCTATTTTTATGGTGTATGGGTTTCTTTGAAAGCTATAAAGTAAAGTTTTGTCACATTTTAAGTGTAATGGGGATTGTAAACGGGTGCTGCTGTTTTTTTTTTCTTTTCTTTGTCCCTTCTCCCTTACTTCTTGTTCAGTTTTAAGAAATGTAGGCAATGCCATGAAAACAGCCTGGCTGAACGAAAATAACAAAAGAAAGATTAATATGCTTTTTCTCAGTATTGCATGGGGAATGGCTAGATTAAGGACCTTAGACTGATTTAGTAGCAAGTTCTAAGAGTAAGCAAGTAAATGAAAAATAATATTGAATATTATGAGGCTTTTTTCTGGCAAATATATGTGTGCTCAGTAGCAGTTCTGTAGCTGGTCCATGTTTCCATGGGAAAAAGTCTGATAAAAAACACAGACTGCTTGGTTCTTGTGTCTCCGTGGAGACAATCTGATAAAGAGAAACTGGCTACAGGCTGGTGGAGAGTGACTGAAGAAGAAACTGAGAAGAGAAATTGACTAGGAAATAATGTTCTTTGAAAGCATTCAGGGTTTTTAAAGCTGGAAGAGCTATAAAGAAAAGGCAAAACCAATTAGCACTTAATAGAAGCACAGGCTGCGCCATGCATCTTAGCATGTTTAACCTTACTTTTAGGTTAACTCGAGCCTCTGAGTGTGGCTGTCAGTTTGAGATTTTTTTCCTATTAGGAGAGCAAAACTTCAATATTTGAAGATGTACATAGTTTTGCATGTTAAGTTAATAGGTTTTGGGGAGTATGTTTTTTTTTCTTTTTGAGGGCTTTCAATAAAACAAAAAGTTTTGTAAGATGTGACATAGGCTCAAATGGATATGACAAGAAACAACTGTAGAAAAGTTCAGCCTGTAAAACAGTGTATGCATGTAACACAAAAGCTGGAACTAGACATTTAACAAAAAAGGTGTCATACATAAAAGGTGGGAATAATAATTTTTAATGCAATGATGTTTTCTATAATGTCTTTAAATGCCAGTGGTCTTACGGATAAATACAAAAAAGAAAGAGTAATGAACTATATTAAAAATGCAGAGTGGAAATAGCTATATTACAGGAGACATGCAGAAAGAACTGAACATGTGAATTTGATAAAGAAGGGTTTTCAGGATGGTTATTCAGTGGAATACCTGGGACAAAAGAAAAGAGGAGTACTTATATTAATTGCAAGAGGAGCTCCAATAAATGATAGAAGAGGAAAACAGATAATAATGGCAGATTTATAGTGCTAAGGGGCTACTGGCAAGGGAGGAGGATTACACTGGCATGTATATATATTCCACCTAAACAGCTATAATGGAGCTTAATAAAATTCTAGGAGAAATAATCAGTTTTTAGCAAGAAATATTACTTAAAGGTGGGGACTGGAATTTGATTTGCAATAGTGAAGATGTACTGGGGGGCCCAGAAGGGCAAGTATAACAAAGGAGGGTAGATTTTTTGAAGAAATTTATGAAAATATTTGTCATGGAAGACGTGAATTCAGTAATAAGAGTTTGCAGGAATTTATACATTATTCCCCAAGATATAAAAACTGGGCTAGTCTAGATAGAATTTACATTTTACATGAACATGTGCATTTACTTGAAGGTTTTGTTACGTACCCAATAACTATTTCAGATCACATGCCAATAATAACTAAAATAAAAATGAGACACTAGCACTTTCACACCTATCTGTTGAAAAGAGAGGAATTTAAGGAATGGGTAGTGGAGGTTATTCAGGAAAAAAATGCACTCCAGTGACCTGAAAATAAGAAGATAAGCCTGTAGGAACTTACCCCAAAATGTACATTTTTGGGGAGAGGGTCAGTTTAGCAAATGTGAATTCTTAAACCTACAACTGAGCATTTAATATTTTAAGCACTGTGGTTAAACATTATTTAGCATTCTGTGGGCCAGATTCCAAAAGACTTGCTCCTGGTGAATGTGATTTAGTCTGGTGTAACCCTGCCCAGTTTCCAAAAAAACATGCTCTCAGTGTATGTGACTACTCCAGTGTAATACACATGGATAAGTCACTTACACCGAGAGCAAGTCTTTTGGAATCAGGCCTCATAGGTAGCATGGTATCGGTTTACTCAGATATACTGTCTGTGGGTGTCATAATACATAGTTTTGATGCCATATAAATGCAGACAGTATTTACCTTAAATTAGTGTAACACTGTCATCATTAAGCATTATGAAATGAAAGAAGTACCTGAACTACAGATTTCTGCTAAAAAGGGATTAAATAAAAATGATTTGAAGTTCGTATAAATTTAAAAATGCTGTGGTCCTTGGTAAAGAATTTGTTTACCAAGCTTATATCCTTCCTGGTGCATTGTCATCAGTCTGCAGTGTCACAGGTTGTTCTGTAATCCCCATTTGAAGAATGAATTCTTGCCGTGAGTCTATAGTCTAAGAACCACTGTGCATACACACTCTTAGCAGGACAGAAACTTTAAAGTACCACAGAGTAGTTATCTACCCACAGTTTTCTTTCTTGGCGCATATTATTTCAGTTGTAGCCAAGTATCAAAAGCAGTAAGCCTGCTGCACAGTATGTTTCTAGCTGCTACTGAGCCTAGGCTGTTGCTGCTGTGTACCTTAGCTTTACACCGTACTCTTACAGATGCGCATACTTTTAAACACATCAGCTGTATCTGCCAATTACATACGTAGTTTATGCAGATTTATTGTTTTGTGCTTCTTTTACTTAATTTTCTGTTTGTTAAATGGATAGGTGAATTGTACATACTCCGATCCTTATCAGCTATGACCCAGGTCACAAAGGTAAAAGTAAATACAGCAATACACACATATAAATATATGTGTGTGTTTATTATGTGAAGGCTTTTATAATTTTGAGAGATGGGAAGAAGCTTGAGTACCTACAGAATACCCATTCAGCTGTGGGGTGAAGAAGCATACTCCATACAGATGACAAATAAAGGTACAAATTGAACTATGGATGCCAGAGCTTTGAGGTGGGAAATGACTGAGTCATCATGCTGTCCTATGCCTGTTGCTATGCCTATTATTTATTTTTAACCCCCCCACTACCACCGCCACTGATCATCTCACGTCCTCCCATGAGTTGTACTCATTCCTTCACTATCTTGACTGTGTGGCCACTGACTCGTGTGAGTGTCAGCCAGAGGGAGCCTTCATCCAAGCAGGCACAAAGACAGTTTTACCCAGCCATCTGCAGAGAGTCAGCCTTCCCTGTAGCCTGTTGCCCACTAAATGGCTTATAATTTGCATGTTACAGACTCTCCCAGCTGGCAACCTAAGGGCGCACAGGAAAGGTCCAGTATCACTATCAAGACTTCCATTGCAGCCTTAAAGCCTAGTGAATGGCTTGCCACTCTGCTGACCTGCCTATGTGTCCACAAGGAAATGTTTATTAATGCAGACTATTGTGATTTTCTCTTTTGAGAGCCATCTCCGCTACTGGTGGCTGATGTGAGCATTCACATGTCAGCAGGAGTCTCCTATGCTTCCATCTGCTTTTGTGTTCCCACACATGACATAAAAAGTTGCCATCAAAGCTTGGGAGTATCTAGCTTATATCACTGTTTCCTGGTTGCATCATTTTAACTGTCTGTCAGCCATAACACACTGTAATTGGGAATGGAGGATCTGGTATGAGGAGGTTCATCCACATCAACAACAAGGTTAATGCCATCAGGTGTTAGGAAGCTGGACATTCTTAGTACTCCACTTTGAGACATTCCTTTTCAGATCTGTGTTGACACACTAGCAGCATAACTCTCAACCTCTTAGAGCAAGAAATATGGACAAAGCCATAAATAATCAGGTGATAAAGGCTGAAAATAGGGACAGTTCTTAAATATCACTCTTACAAACTTAGAAAGTTGATAGAATAACAAACTCATTACATCCGAGTGACGCCTCCAGGTGCATCTGCAGTTAGCTCCTATTGATGCCTCTAGGCGTCAAATATTGCTTGTTCATATTTGCATCAGTAATTCCAAAATTATGCTATGTTCAAGGTTTTAAAAGATTTCATGTTAAAGCTTACACAATGGCAAAGTCAACTACATTACTATTTGACCTCTATCTAGTGCAGGTAAATAGATATTAACTGTTGTTTTTATGATATTAATTTACATAGATAAAATTGTAACATTGTTCTAAATATCTCAACAACCAAGTATTACAGACATTCCTTAGCCTCATATGAATGCTCTTAGCTAGATGAATAAACTGTTGCTGACAGTATGTGTGTAATCTGACTAGTTGCTGAGATATTGTAAGTTGTTTACAAAACATTGCAAATTTAATAGTTACTCTGTTTACTGTGACTTATAAAATTTGGTTCAAGACCTGGAACCTAACGAATACTAACACTATAAAATAGTTTGTGCTGAAGAGTTTGCACTTCTTTCATAACCACTACGGTTCTAGAGATATGAACATTTATTTGAAATGTAAGGAGATAATTTGATTCTGTCAAAAGGCTTAGGCTCTGCCCATTGGAAGTTGCAGTGCAGACTTCCTGAGCTCCATTGGAGTGAATATTAACATGGATTTTCTGAAGGGTATGAAGTCTGAAGCTCGGTCATCATTAGTTTCTGGCTATAATCCTCAGTGATTTGCCAGTGAATTGCCAGAAAACCAAAATTTTATGAGAAACAAACCAAAAATATGAGGCAAAAATGTGGACATTCTGTGAAAATCTGCGCAGTTGAGAGCAGACCTCTCAACTGTCCCTGATCTAGACTCCAATTGTAGGTCTGTCCCTCTTAATCCCTCATAAAACTGGTGACTGCTGAAGAAAAGGTGGTGAGTTGCCCTTAATAAATAATGATAGTAATCCAGAGTTATAGACGTTTTACGTCAGAATATCTATATTACTCCACATTCTCTTAATCTGCAAATGTTTCAAGCTAATAGTACATATATTTAAAAAATGTCCCTGATTGTCCCTGATTATTTGAGGATTTGTCCCTGAGTCTGTTGAGATTTGTGTCTGATCGTTTGAGAGCTATGGTTGAGAGGTATGGCTAGCAGAGCAGTCATATCAGAGAAGTGATCCAAGGTTACATTTTCATTCAGTGATAAAAAGCCCTGTTATGGCTGCAGGTGTCCTTTTTTATGATCAGTTATTTTCTTTTAAAAAACAGAGTTTTATCTCAAATGTTTGGGAATTGTGTCTCTTCTTTTTCTCTATGTAGGTCCATAGATGTTTTCATGCTTTTTCTGTTGTTTCTAATTATGTTTAACATTGTAGCTTCTTTTTTTTAATTTTTCCAAATCTTTTGGGTTTCTAATACCATGACAGGAATGGACCCCATTCCTAAGTGAAAGTGTGATTAGAGTTCATAAAATTAGTATTGTTTCACTCTTTGATGTCAGCCAAAAGTACTCTTCACAGCACCCGCAACTTGGCAGTTCGTACGGAGTTGCATGTATTGGTAACATATCTAAATATGATTGTAGACTCTTTTTTTATAAGATCCATTGCTCCTAAA
>NC_056745.1:51095320-51157820 GCF_019279795.1 Protopterus annectens
CTGTCTATTTCTTCGGATTCCTCTGAGGACCAACACTATTCCTTCTCTCCTTATGAAGATTCTGATGCTGAGGACTGTATTCCCTCAGCTTCCCCTCCAGAAGATTACTCTTTTGGGGAAACTTTACATACTATGAGGGAACATTTTCACTGGGAAGGTCAGGATTACTCTGATTCCAAGAAAAGGTTCAGAGAGTTTCTTTTACACCCCCAACACAGACTTTTAGCCATCCCTCCTGTTTTGGACATTGTGGATGATGTCTATTTAGAATCCAGTTTCAACCCTGACTCTCTGCCTCCTGCTCCGGCCAAGCCTGACAGATACTACAGAGTACCTGATTCCCACAAATTTCTTTACAAAAGCCCAGTAACTGACCCAGAGACTATCTCCCAGGGTCCCAAGGGGGCTAAGGCTTCCATGGCTAAATATCCAGTACCTTCTGAAAGGGATTCAAGAGCACTAGACAGATGGGGGAAAAAGGTTTATACCTCAGCCACTTTAGCTATGAGAGCTCTAAACTGTCAATTTCATATGCTTAAGTATCAGCAATTTCTGATCTCTCAGTTAAAACAAAAGATAACCACCCTCCCTCAACAATCTGAATTGAAAGAAGTACAGGATTTGTTGCATGCCACCGAACAGGTAGGCAAACATACCTTGCAATGTGGGTTTGATTCTTTAGAGGCCTCTTGCAGAGCAGCTGTCACTGGATCAGTTATAAGTAGGCATGCCTGGTTAAAGGAACAAAGTCTGCCTGATCATGTTAAAGCAAAACTACTAGATGCTCCCTTACAGCAGGATGTTCTTTTTGGTGTTAAAGCAGAAGAAGTTTTAAAGAAAATGGAAGATAAGGCAAAATCAATGCAGACAGTCAAAGATTTCCTACAAGTACAACCCCCTCGCTTCAGCAGAAACTGGCCAACAAAAAATTGGTCCTTTCCAGCCACTGACAGGCCTCAGGGGGGTAAATACAGGTGCCCAAGGGGCAGAGGACAATCACAAGCTCAGTATAAACCTTGCCAATGGGGCACTCCAACCCAGTAGGGAGGAGAAGACAGGTCTCAACCCACCAGAAGGCAAACTCAATGACTTGCACCTCAGCTGGCCAAACATAGCTCTTTTGTCAGCCCCCCTGGGGGGAAAGCTAGCACTATTTGCAGACAACTGGCACATGGTCACAAAAGACAAATGGGTTCTAGACATAATTTTACGAGGATACAGATTCCACTTTCACACTTTGCCAATTAAGAGAGGAATGCCAAACCTGCCACAAAATCAAAGGGCAGAGGCTCAAAAGCAAATTTCAGCTCTCATGGCCATGAGAGCCATTCAAAGGGTGCCAACTCAAGAACAAGGCCAAGGATTTTACTCAAGACTCTTCCTAGTACCCAGAAAAGAAAATGCTTGGAGACCAATTCTGGACCTGTCAATTCTAAACACTTACTTACAAGTTCCCAAATTCAAGATGCTAACACTACAGCAGCTACTTCCCATGTTGGGCAAGGAAGCATGGCTGGTAACGTTGGACCTCAAGGAGGCATACCTGCATGTCCCTATCAGACAAAGTTGCAGAAGATACCTCCGTTTCATTGCAGGTTCAACCCATTATCAATTCTCTGCACTGCCCTTTGGCTTATCTACTGCGCCCAGAGTATTCACAAAATGCCTGGCACCAGTAATTGCATACTGCAGACAAAGAGGAATTTAAATATATCCATACCTAGACGACTGCCTCATTCAAGCAGAAAGAAAAGACATTCTCTTACAACATCTGGCTTTTGTGAAGCATCTACTGAATTGTCTGGGGTACACAGTAAACAAAAAGAAGTCAAAACTAGTGCCCTCACAAAAAATGACATTCCTGGGTGCCAGCTTGGACACAACGGCCCAGAAGGCTTATCTGACTCCAGACAAGCAATTACACCTGACTCAATATTTCAAAACAATGGCAACAAAGACCCAATTAACTGCAAGAAAAATTCTGCAGGCTTTGGGCTTCATGGCATCTTGCATTCTGATAATACCATTTGCAAAACTGCATATGAGGAAACTACAGTGGTACCTAAAAAACGTATGGTCTCAACACAGCCACAGCTTGGACACAGTGATATCTCTCATTCCCTGCCTTCAACAGGAATTTCTATGGTGGGCACAGGCTTGTCACCTCAACAAGGGTCAGCCTTTCACCTTGCCCCCACCCAGGCAAACTATCACAACAGATGCTTCAGACTATGCCTGGGGGGCACACATGGCGGGGCAATGCATTCAAGGCCTATGGACTGCAGAACAAAGAAAACTGCACATAAACCAAAAAGAGATGCTAGCTGTACAGAAAGCTCTGACAGACTTCAAGGATCTACTACAGCCTGGACAACTTGCAATAAAAACGGACAACACCACAGTAATGTGGTACATAAACAAACAAGGGGGCACACATTCCTACGCTCTTTGCAGGCAAGCAATGATCTTATGGAACACAGCGCTGGCCTACCAAGTCCAGTTACAAGCTCAATTCCTGCCAGGACAGAAAAACACATTGGCAGACGACCTAAGCAGAAACATCAAAGATCCACACGAGTGGAAGCTAGACCCACAAATATTTACAATGATAACTCAAAGATGGGGCCTACCAAATATAGACCTGTTTGCCAGTTCTCAAAACTACCAGCTGACAAAATTTTGTACAAGGACATTCCACCATCAAGCTTGGAAAGCGGACGCTCTCTCCTTCAGTTGGAAAAACCTGACAGTATATGCCTTTCCTCCATTGCCTCTTCTCACAAAGGTTCTTTTGAAGGTGAAAAAGGAGAAACCTCGAATGATTCTCATAGCCCCAGACTGGCCATGCCAGCACTGGTACCCGCTATTGAAGAATATGGCTCACAGCCCACCATGGATTTTTCCTCAAATACCTCATTTGCTCATGCAGCAAGACAAGCAGATTCTACACCACCAGATCAAAACCTTAAACCTGTCTGCATGGCAAATCAATTAAGCATTCAACCAGCCCCTCTTTCACAAGCAGTGCTGGATGTTATTCTAGAAGCCAGGAGGCCAAGCACCAGGAAGGCTTACTCGGACAAATGGAAAAGGTTTTCTGCTTGAAACCAAGCTAAAGGCCAAGACACAACTCAGCCTCATATGCCTCACATTCTGCAGTATTTAGCTGAGATGTTGCATAAAGGACTTTCCTTCTCCTCAATTAAAATCCATGCTTCAGCTATTTCAGCTCACTACGACACGAATCCACCTTTATTTTCAAATCCTCTCCTAAGGCAGTTCCTCAGAGGGGCGAAAAACATTAGACCACCTAGAAGAGCTCCTACACCAACATGGGACCTCATTTATGTTCTGGAAAAACTAACTCTACCTCCCTTTGAGCCAGCTTTTTCTGCAGACCTTCAGTTCCTATCTTGGAAGACTGCCCTGCTCCTGACAATAACTTCTGCTAGGAGAGTTTCAGAATTGCAGGCACTTATGGCAGTGGAACCTTTCCTCATTTTTCATCAATACAGAGTTTCTCTACAAACTAATCCTTCCTTCATGCCTAAGGTGGTTTCCAGTGTAGCTCTAAATCAAACCATCCACCTACCCACTTTCTACCCCAATCCCCAGAACAAAGGTGAGAGACTCCTGTATTCCTTGGACATTCACAGGCAGCTTCGTTACTACTTGGATAAAACTAAGGTTTTCAGAAAAACTGACCAGCTCTTTGTTTCCTATGCTACAGCCTCTCAAGGGAAGGCCATATCCAAGCAAACCATTTCTAAATGGATAGGCCAATGCATCAGATTCTGCTATATCCATCATGGGAAACCAGTTCCTCCTACCATTAGATCCCACTCTACCAGGGCAACAGCTACCTCTACGGCCTTTCTCAGGGGGGTTCCTACCAAGGAAATCTTAGAAGCTGCAACTTGGAGTTCAGTGCACACCTTCACCAAACACTATCACTTACCTCTTTATTCTAAGTCCAGGGCAGGCTTCGCCACTGCAGTTCTGCAGGGCCTCATTGCCTCCACTAACCCTCTATGATGCCTCCACCCTACCTTAGCTTTGGGACTCAACCCAAGTGTAATGACTGCAGCAGGGTAACACGATGAACATAGTACAGTTTTGTACCTACCATAAATGTAGATGTTCGAGTGTTCACCTTGCTGCAGTCCAGGTTACCCTCCCTCCAACCCCTCTGATCTACTGGCTTAACCTCTGCTATGCCTTACTGATGTATTTGCTTATAGCTGAAAGGATTTTGTGTTTGTACAGTGTTCACACCATTTAATACTGATTTGGATCACCTTTTTGGGGGCACCTGACATCTGGGGCAAGAAAAACTGAAGAAAATGGCATCGGTTGCAATATATATACCCCTGGCGCACTGATGTCAGGGATGAGGCAACTGCAACTGATGTCAGACCAAGACTTTGGAAATCCGGCTGACTGCGGGACCGCCTGACGACAGGATAACCCAAATGTAATGACTGCAGCAGGGTGAACACTCGAACATCTACATTTATGGTAGGTACAAAACTGTACTGTCTGTAGTTTCCAGGGTCTGTAGATGGTACACCTTTGTGCAGAGGGATTACTGTTGCCTTTCTCTATTCATGAGGCACAAAGCCTGTTTGGAGGCTACAGTTAAATAGTAATTCCAGAGGCCCTGATAGGTCATATTTCATGCAATTTAGGAAGCATCCTGTGACATTGTCTGGGCCCATTGATGCAGTGTTCTTGGTCTTAGAGAGAGCATTAAGGGCCTGTTCCCTAATGATAGAAGGGGGAGTTATATTTGATGATATTTCCTGAGGGAAGGTTGAGAGTGAGAGAGGAGTAAAGTTGGAGCTGAATTTATCAGCCAGGAAGTTTGCTATATCTTTTGGCTCAATATAGGTGGCTCCATTTACAATGAGCTCTGCACACAATTGTGTATTGCCTTTGAGGTTGCGGACATATCTAAAGAATGCTTTGTGGCTGTCCTTGGCCTTGGAGGCCAAACTTATCTCAAATTTGGCTTTGGTAGACTTTGTTTGTCCTCTGAGTAGTTTGTTTAGTTTGATAAGAGTGTTTTTATCCTGCTGGGTGCTGCACCTCCTAATTTTTGTTATGATTTTCCTCCTCCTGTTATATAGGTTCATAGGTAGGTAGTAGGCTATTGGCCCAAGGGCCTACGCAAGCCTAGCCAACAAGGTTCCCTGGCTTACGCCACCCAAGAAAGTTATTTTCCTGTGCCACTGACGAGCAGAGACACAGAAGTGATCCCCAGGGTGTATTTCCTATTTCCTATCCACTCATCAAGATTTTTCTTGAAGAGTGCTAATGAAGAACTTTGCTTGACATAGATGGTTAGCCTGTTCCAGAGTATGGGAAGTCTCTGGGATAGGAATCTATCCCTCCAGCATGTCCTGTTTATTGTGGTGACAAGGTTTAGGTCCCTAGAGCGTGTAGCTCGGGGGGATTGGGATTTCTTTAGGTGTAGCATGTCCAACAGCTCTTGGTTTGACATAACTTTATATGTTAGGCAGAGATCACCTCTGAGTAGGCGATATGCTATGGAGTAATGCTGGAGTTTTTTGAGGTGGTCAGTGTAGGGCATTTGAGTCCAGTAATCCTCTTTGTGTGGTACTTCTGTGGCCTTTCCAGCTGCTGCAGATGTCTTGTGAGGTACATTCCAAAAGGGGCATTGTACTCTATAATTGGTCTAATGAGTAGATGACTGATTTTGTGATTCCACCAGGGTGGCTTGTGTTTTGAGTTGTTTCTGTACTTCATCCTGGTGGGTACAGCTACCTCTATGCAGCTATTAACATGCTTGTACAGAGTTTCTGTGAACAGTTCTGCATAGACAGAAGTGTTCTCAGGGTTTATGGGGGCTTGACGTTTTGCCAGGTTCTCATTTAATAGCAGGAGATTAGCCTTAGAATAGTTCCTGAATATTCCAGGTTTAGCTGGGGATCCAGGTTTTATTTTTACTTCAGAGGAGACCATTTTGTGGTCTGTTCTTACCAGGGAAGACATTACAGTAGGGGATGTGCAGCAGTCTCCCATATTAGTGAGGACCAGATCCATTTTGGTTGCACCCCTTGTTGGTGTATTGACTATCTGGTCCAGGGAGTTTGTGTTTCAAAATCCAGAAATCTCTGTGCATGTACATTTGGTGTTGTATAGGATTCCCAGTTAATAGTGGGGTAATTAAATTCACCCATGAATATGGTGTTGGGTTGGATGGCTAGTGTTTCTAATAAGTTTAAATACATGGTATGAGTTTCCTGGGTCATAGAGGGGGACCTGTAGCTTGCTAGGAAGTGGTATTGGATTTTACCTATGGTGTTTTGAACATGGAGCAGCTCAAGTGCATTTGACCAGCCTAGAAGTACATTTATTTTTGATGTAAATAGACACCTCCACCTTTAGTCCCTGCTTGTGAAGTAGCTGACCTAAATGTGTGGAAGACATTATAACCTTGCACTGTTGGTGTGCTCTCCACAGCTTTAAACCATGTCTCAGTGACGGCACAGACATCAGCATTCTCTAGGGTAAAAAGAGCTTCTAGGGAGTGGAGTTTTTTGTTTAGACTCCTAGCATTGAGCAGTAATACCTTTAGATTATCTTGGTTTTGATTTGGTTTCTCTGACTTTTTCATTGTACTTTAAAGAATACTGAACTTGCCTAAACATATTGATTGCCAAATATAATACGTTTCTGTAGTAATAAAACTGAATTTGCTTAGAATATGGCTGAGCTATTGAAGATCGTTTTGAATAATTAGAAAGTGTTGATGCTTGCAGACATGTTTGTACAACAAATGAAATGGAGACAATACATCTCGACTGTCCAGAATTTCACAGAATGTTCAGGTTTTTGCCTCATATTTTTAATCTGTCCTTCAATAAAATTTGATTATTTCCAGCAAAACATTCAGCATTTTAAGTGACTAAATAATGACGTAAATTTGAGTGTAAATTTGAGTGTCAATCTTCATATCCATTAGAAAATGCATCTTATGCAAAGTCTATTATTCTAGCAACGTTCCCATTATGTAAGAGTAATACTTAAAACCAGTCCCTGATTTTAGGCATTTGTCTTAAAATTTTTGGGTTGGTGTAGAATTCTTGCAGTAAAAGGTTGAGAGCTATGGCAGAAAGGACATATTTTGTCAATTACATGGCTCATTAGTAGTTAATATGTCTTAGGTTAATAAGCCCGTTTCCTCTGTGTGTGTGTGTGTGTGTGTGTGTGTGTGTGTGTGTGTGTGTGTGTGTGTGTGTGTGTGTCTGTCTTGTTATATAGTAATCCAGTGCAAGTAATAGCAAAACAAATAAATAATAAGGTGGAAAATTTCCAGGCATGCAGTATTATAGTTGCCACCAGTACTCCATAAGTACTTGACACAGTTGCTCACAGAGTATTGTCATTTCTACACAGTTTGCCATAATGCTATAATTTTTTCAGAGTTTTTTGCTTTCTTAAGAGTTAAGCGTTTTACTTGGGAGGTTCGAGAAGATACTGCTACATGCATAACTAGTATGTGGCCTTTTCCCGCTATTTAAAGAAATTGTT
This sequence comes from Protopterus annectens, assembly GCF_019279795.1. NCBI lineage: Eukaryota > Metazoa > Chordata > Ceratodontiformes > Protopteridae > Protopterus > Protopterus annectens. The sequence goes on from NC_056745.1 coordinate 51,102,878, forward strand.
GATAGGTTACCCCTTTGGAATTGTGGATTCAGTTGAATGGCATTCACTGAGTTGATGGTCATGGACATAAATTATACATGTGTGTCTCCCTGTTTGTTACATGTGTTGTTATAGCTTTCCTTTGGTCATTCATTGAGTATTTCTACTTTAACAGTCAAGGATGGCTTACTATCATTTCAGAATCATGTAAAGACAGGGGGCATAATTATGCAGATGATTAAATTAATAGCTTCAGTGGCAGTTTTTGCTATTCTTATAAGTTAAAATGAGGTGTGACGCCTGTGCCCTGGCCCAGCAATCAAGGAGCCTCAATCCTCACCACCAACACCAGTGAGGCGGTGGTTCATATAGGAGGAAAGGATAACAAATACACACAGTAATGGGCAATTTCCCTTAAGAGCACACATAGATCACAGTCAATCTGGGGATGGTCACTCCCTTGCTCTCCAGGTCCCCAGTAAGGCTCCCCACTGGCACAGCTATAGGGTCCAGATCTCAGCCAGCTGGGCAAGCTAAAATCTCCAGTACCCTCTCTGTCCACCCAGTGCTTTGTGTCCCTGCCAAAGTAGCTGACACACACACACACACACATCTTGAGATAAGAGTTTATACAACCACACAGACACTTCTGTGGAAGGCTGGCACAGGTTCTCCAGCTGTGCCACTTTTACCCAGGCTATACTGTAGAAATCACTGCCACCACCCAGCTAATATGTATCAGCTACTCAAAGGACCTTAAAAGGGTGTCCAATTATTTCCATGCAATATTATCACCCAATTGGTAGTATAACTAAACAGTCAAGGCTTATTAGAGTGACTTGGTATAGTAATCACTATAAATATGCAATGTACTCTACAGCTTAAATTATCTATGCACAAAACAGCCACAGTTAAAAGGTTTTAAATATTTAATAATAAATAATAAAAACACCAGACAATACTTCTTACTACACAGTGCTAGTCAAGAGTTCAGAGATCACAGAGAAATACTTAAAATAATTCAGTAGTACAGTTCTGACATCACAGAAAAACAGTCTAATCTTTCTAGTTTCTAGCTATTTCTAAGAGGAAACACAAAGATAAACTTACTTATAGAGCAAGACAGCGCTGTGAGTTGGATGGTCAAGACAAAAATACATCATGCCCTCTGATTTGCTCTGTTTTTAAAATCACATTACTGGTTCCCATTACATCATTCTTCACAGTTCCCTGGGTTCCCAGGCTAACAGAAACTACATTTACATTCTTAACATCTTGCAGCTGGTCAGGAAGCAGAGCAATAAAAATACATTTGCATGTTTAAATCTAGCAATTTAACTCTTGGTTAAAACAATAGAAAGAATGTCTTCATCTAGATGGGCTGGAGCCAACTTTAGATCAAAGGGTCACAACATGATTTTACTTGGTCAGTAGAGAGAACTGTTGTGACATTTTTTGCAGTTCCACATCTAACTGCAGTTTTTCCATTTAAGACAACAAGCCTGTGTCTTAATTAATGTTTACAATATCTATAAAATTCTATCTGGTTATGTTGGCAGTCTTCACCCCCCCCCTGGAGAACTCGCGCTAGTTTTTCAAGTAACCCTTGAGAAACGCTGCTTCAGAGGGTTAGGTCTATCTGAGTATACCTTACCCCATTCCCTGTCTTGAGAGCCCGTCTGCATTGGCATTGCTAATCCCACTGTGGTGCTGCACTGACATATATGCTTGCAAGCCTCCCTAGGCTCCATGTTAGCAACTTGGGATTTTGCTGGCTGGCTCTGTGTAACCATGTTAGGGGGTTGTGATCTGTCATAACAGTGAATTTCCTTCCATACAGATAAGGCTGAAGTTTCTGTAGTGCCCACACTATGGCTAAACATTCCTTTTCTACAGCTGCACAGCATTCCTCCCTGGGTTGGAGCCTACGACTGAGATAAACCACTGGGTGCTCTTCTCCCTCTGAAGAAATCTGGCTGAGTACAGCCCCCACCCCATGGTTCGAAGCATCCACTTGCACAACAAAGTCTTTGCTGTAATCTGGACTGGCTAACACAGAAGGTCCTCCCAAAGCTTCTTTAAGCTTCTGGAATGCCTGCTGACATGCTGGGGTTCGCACTACCTTATCTGGCCTGTTCTTCCTTGTTAGGTCTGTGAGGGGAGCAGCTATGGTACTACAACTGGGGACGAACTTTCTGCAGTACCCTGCTCTCCCTAAAAATGCCCTCACCTGCTTTTTAGTAACAGGTGCAGGCCATGCCTGAATGGCTTCCACTTTGGCAAGTTCTGGCCTTATCTTTCCACTCCCCACTCTAGGCCCTAGGTAGGAGACCTCTGACATACCCATCTGACATTTGCTCGGTTTAATGGTCAACCATGCCCTCTCTAGTCTGCCCAGCACCTCCCTGACATGCTGAAGGTGCTCTGGCCATGAATGGCTGTAGATGGAAATATCATCTAGGGCAAACCCTCCTGCTCCTGCTAGGATACAATCTAGGATACAATCTACCAGCCCCTGTAAAGTCGCTGGGGTATTTTTCATCCCAAAGGCAATCTTTGTGAACTCATACAAGCCAAAAGGAGTCACAAAGGCTGAAGTCTCTCTACCACTGGGAGTCAAGAGCACCTGCCAGTAACCCTTGGTAAGATCAATGGTTATAAGATACCTAGCCCCATGCAGCTGCTTTAGGGCCTCATTTGTCCTAGGCATGGGGTAAGCATCTGACTCTGTGTGACTATTTAATTTCCTGTAGTCCACACAGAACCTGGTGCTGCCATCCTTCCTTGGCACCAGCAGCACTGGGGAGGCCCAGGGAACTGTTGGACTCTTGAATCACCCCTAGTTCCAACATCTCCTATACCTCCTCCCTCAGAGTATGTTTGACTCTCTCAGACACTCTGTAAGGGGCTTGCCTAATAGGCCTTTGAGGTCCTGTGTCCACCTGGTGCTGCCCCAGGTGGGTGCACCCTGGTTTCCCAGAGAACATGTCCCCAAATTCCTGAAACACTGCTCGGACTTCTCAAACCTGGGTAGGAGATAGCTGCTGGGACATTGCTACCCCTTCCACTGAGGTGTCAGCATGGGCCTCACTGAGGAGATAGGTCCCCTGATATCCCTCATACTCCTCCTACAATCCACTGCAAATGCTAAGTACAAGGACCTCCCTGTCATGGTAAGGTTTCATCATGTTACCATGGTACACTTTGTGTCCCTGCCTTCTGCCTAGCAGTTCCACCATGTAATTAACATCACTTAACTTTCTTACCACCTTATAGGGTCCCTCCCAAGCTGCTTGCAGCTTGTGTCTGACAGGAATGAGAACCATTACCTGCTGCCCCACAGCATACTCTCTAGCTTGAGCATTCCTGTCATACCACACCTTTTTCTGTTGTTGAACTTCTGCCAGGTTCTTCTGGGCCAAGCCCATGAGTTTCCTGAGCCTTCTCCTGAGGTTTAGGACATATGCCACAACAGATTCCTTGTGACACTCACACTCACCTTCCCACTTATCTCAAATTCAGTCTAGAGGTCCCCTCACCCTATGCCCATACAGCAACTCAAAGGGTGAAAAACCTGTGGGTTCCTGGGAAACTTCTCTGTAAGCAAACAGATGGGGAAAATATTTGTCCCACTCCCTCTTAAACTGATATGCAAATGCCTGTAGCATGGACTTGATTGTAGAGTTTAACCTCTCAACAAGGACAATTAGTCTGGGGATGGTAGGGGTGGTCTTTATGTGCTTCACCTCACAGGACTTCCACAGACAAGCCAGCAGGTCTGACATGAAATTAGCACCTCTGTCAGTCAATATTTCTTTTGGGAAACCTACCCTGCTGAAAATCTCTGACAAACATTTGCCACCTTCTCTGCCTCCATGGAGGACAAAGCCACTGCCTCAGTCTATAATGTAGCATAGTCCACTACCACTAGGATATACTTTTTCTCTGTGGAACATGGTGTACTCAGAGGACCCACAATATCCATAGTTACCCTCTGAAATGGCTCCTCAATCACAGGCAATGGCACCAAAGGAGCTCTCACCTTGTCTCCTGCCTTGTCTACCTTTTCGCACTGCTCACAGGTCCTGCAGTACCCTGTTACATCTCTGGAAATTCTAGGCCAATAGACATTCTGCATAATATGCCTCTTTGTACATTTTATGCCCATATGAGCTGCAAAAGGAATATCATGGGCTATGGCTAGAAGTGTCAGACAGTAGGCTCTAGGCACTACCAACTGCTGTGCTCTCTCACCTTCTAGCCCTCCCTCAGGGGTCCACTCTCTGTATAGTAACCCTTTGTCCCAGTATACAGATTCCCCCTTTCCTTGAGAATCAGATGCCTCCCTAGCTACCTGCCTCAAGCCTTGCAGTGTAGGGTCTGAGAGCTGAGCCTGTCTCAACTCTCTCCTTGTAACCCTTCCCAGCTCCCCTTCCACAGGAAGTCTGGCATCCTCTGACAGTGGTGCTTCACTGTCAGCCTGGGTACTACTACTCACTTCTACCTTTGCAGTCACTCTGTCCAAGGGACCATCAGTACCCACAAGCAGCTGTGGCTCACCTTCAGTTTCACTGCTAAAAAAGTTGCTCCCTCCCTGAAGTAACCACATCACCAGTCCTTGCTGCAAGCCTGCAGTCTGTCTGGGTCTCCCCAGCTACCAGACCCATATGCTTGTCTCCTAGCCTGACCACGTGTAACTGCATAAACACATGGTACTGCCTCATCCAAATCCTTCCCCATCAGGACATCTGCAGGATGGTAGTTTGGTACCCCTGTTGTCTCAAGACAACCTACTATTGGCATTTTGTCTTTACCACTTACTGGCTCCCTCACCTTTTGTTCCCCACCTTGCCTCCATGGACATCTGTATGCCACATGGCCCCACTGGTTGCATTCAAAACATTTAACCCAAGATCGTGGATGTGTACCTGGACTAGTGGCTTCCCCTACTACTGGCAGATTGTGTTGTGGCATTCTGTGCTGCCCACCATGGGTTCCTTTAGACCCATGAGCAGTACTGGGGGTCTCTTTCCTGTGCAGGGCTGCCCTGCTTGCCAGGTATAGGTCTCCCTTCTTCCCTAATTCATCTGAAGTAGCATATTGTAGCTAACCAGATCCTCATGTTCCCAGCAAAGTGCTAAGGGCTTGTTCCCTCACCAAAAGGTCTGTCAGCCCTTCAGAAGTGGTGACCTGACATCCAATCACCCACCTATGGAAATAAGTGCTCAGTTCAGCAACATATTCACACACACTTTCATCTGCCTTGCGTCTGTGCTCACAAAAGTTTTTCTGATACGTTTCAGGTGTTAGCTTAAATAGTTCTTACAAATTCTTTTTAACAGCAGTATAATCAAAACATGCAATATAAGACATTTTTAACAAAACAGTTACAGCTTTACCATGGAGTAAGGGGGTCAGTTACCGTACCAAGAGCCTTTGGTCAACACTATACTGTTTGCATACCCTCTCAAACATATGAATGAAACTATCAAATTACCCCCCTTTTTAAACTGCAGAAGAAATTTACTGACCTGTTGTGCTTCTGGGGTCCAGTTACTCCCTTCCCCATTACCTCCATGACTCTGGCAAAGAGTCAGCATCTCCTTCTCATGCTGCCTCTGCCTCCCCTTTTCCTCAGCTTCCAGGCGTAGCAGTTTCTCATTCTCCTCAGCCTGCAAATGTAGTTTCTCATTGTCCTTACTGTCTAGACACCTCGGTCTCTCAGTTGCTTCTATTTCCACACACCTGACCCCCAACTCAAGTCTCTTTAGCTCAAGATGGATTTTTAAGTCCTCTGCAGAAAGGTTGAGCTGTCCATTCTCTGAGGGTATTATATCTCCACTGCCAGTCTGATTGTCCTCCTGCTTGCTGCTTTGTGATGCAGCTGTAACCAAAGCTGCAATCAGGTCTGCCTTAGTTAGGTTTCCGTGCACCAGTCCCCTAGCCTGGCACATCTCCGCCAGCTGGCTCCTTGTCAGCTTTCCATGCTTTTCTGCTGACATGCTGCTTGCTCACTGTGACTAACTAAGCTAACAAAAGAAATAAAACAATTGTGATCTGAACTCACTGCATGGCTGATTTAGAGTACAAAACACCTTCAAAGCTCACTGTACACAAGCTACAGGAATTCACTCTACCCACACCACTACAAGCCAATTAGTATTTGCCACCAATTAATATGTGATGTGGATATCCCACCACTGCCAAACAGTTAATATGTGCTGCCCGTGCCCTGGCCCAGCATGATAGTCATGGACATAAATTATACATGTGTGCCTCCCTGTTTGTTACATGTGTGTTTTTATAGCTTTCCTTTGGTCATTCATTGAGTATTTCTACTTTAACAGTCAGGGATGGCTTACTGTCATTTCAGAATCATGTAAATACAGGGGGCATAATTATGCAGGTCATCATCTTCTTTTGGCTGTTACCGTTAGAGGTCACCACAGCGGATCATCTGTTTCCATTTCTTCCTGTCCTCTGCATCATGCTCTTTCACACCAACTGCCTGCATGTCCTCTCTCACCACATCCATAAACTTTACCTTAGGCCTTCCTCTTTTCCTCTTACCTGGCAGCTCCATCCTTAGCATCCTTTTCCCAATATACCCAGCATCCCTCCTCAGCACATGTCCAAACCAATGCAATCTCGCCTCTCTTGCTTTGTCTCCAAACTGTTCAACCTGAGCTGACCCTCTAATATACTGATTCCTAATCCTGTCCATCCTAGTCACACCCAGTACAAATCTTAACATCTTTAACTCTGCCACATCCAGCTCTGACTCCTGCCTTTTCGTCAATGCTACCGTCTCCAACCCATATAACATAGCTGGTCTCACTACCCTCTTGTAGACCTTCCCTTTCACTCTTACTGGTACCTGTCTGTCACAAATCACTCCTGACACTCTTCTCCACCCATTCCACCCTGCCTGTACTCTCTTCTTCACCTCTCTTCCACACTCACCATTACTCTGAACTGTTGATCCCAAGTAGTTAAACTCATCCACCTTTACCAACTCTACTCCCTGTATCCTCACCATTCCTCTATCCTCCCTCTCATTTACACACATATATTTTGTTTTAGCCCTGCTTACCTTCATTACTTTCCTCTCTAAAGCATGTCTCCACCTCCCCAGGGTCTCCTCAACCTGGTCCCTACTCTCACTACATATCGCAATGTCATCTGCAAACATCATAGTCCACGGGGCCTCCTGGCATAATTATGCAGATGATTAAATTAATAGCTTCACTGGCAGTTTTTGCTATACTTGTAAGTTAAAACGAGGTGTGACGCCTGTGCCCTGGCCCAGCAGTCAAGGAGCCGCAATCCTCAACACCAACACCAGTGAGGGGTGTCTCATATAGGAGGAAAGGATAACTAATACACACAGTAAAGTGCAATTTCCCTTAAGAGCACACAGAGATCACAGTCAATCCGGGGCTGGTCGTTCCCTTGCTCTCCAGGTCCCTAGTAAATCTCCCCACTGGCACAGCTATTGGGTCCAGATCTCAGCCAGTTGGGCAAACTAAAATCTCCAGCACCCTCTCTGTCCACCCAGTGCTTTGTTTCCCTGCCCAAGTAGCTGACACACACACACACACACACACACACACACACACACACACACTTTGAGATAAGAGTTTATACAACCACACAGACACTTCTGGGGAAGGCTGGCATAGGTTCTCCAGCTGTGCCCCTTTTACCCAGACTGTATGGTAGAAATCACTGCCACCACCCAGCTAATATTTATCAGCTACTCAAAGGCCCTTAAAAGGGTGTCCAATTATTACTGTGCAATATTATTATCCAATTGGTAGTATAACTAAACAGTCAAGGCTTATTAGAGTGACCTGGTATAGTAATCCCTATAAATATGCAATGTACTCTAGAGCTTAAAATTATCTCTACACAAAACAGCCACAGTTGAAAGGTTTTAAAATATTTAATAATAAATAATAAAAACACCAGACAATACTTCTTACTACACAGTGCTGGTTAAGAGTTCAGAGATCACAGAGAAATACTTAAAATAATTCAGTAGTACAGTTCTGACATCACAGAAAAACACTTAGTCTAATCTTTCTGGTTTCTAGCTATTTCTAAGAGGAAACGCAAATCTAAGATGAACTTACTTATAGAGCAAGACAGTGCTGTGATTTGGTTGGTCAAGACAAAAATGCATCATGCCCTCTGATTCTCTTTGTTTTTAAAATCACATTCCTAGTTCCCATTATATCATTCTTCACAGTTCCCTGGGTTCCCAGGCTAACAGAAACTACATTTACATTCTTAACATCTCCTTGTGTTATCTTGCAGCTGGTCAGGAAGCAGAGCAATAAAAATACATTTGTATGTTTAAATCTAGCAATTTAACTCTTGGTTAAAACAATAGAAGAAATGTCTTCATCTAGACGGGCTGGATACAACTTTAGATCAAAGGGTCACAGCATGCTTTTTACTTGGTCGGTAGAGAGCACTGTTGTGAAATTTTGTGCAGTTCCACATCTAACAGCAGTTTTTCCATTTAAGACAAGTCTGTGTCTTACATTGATATTTACAAATGACTGAATTATCTATAAAATTCTATCTGGCTAGGCTGGCATCCTTCACACGAGGGCAGACAAAATGGGCAAAATGAGTCTTCACCCCTCCCTAATGACAGTTGTGTCCTTTTTGAACAGTCCCTGAATTATTGCACAGTGTCATCAAGAGGCACTGATGTTATGATGACTGGACAACCTGGGATTAAGACTTGAGAGCCGATCACAGATATGTAATAGCCAACTTACTTTATTTCTGATATGTTTTTGGTGTACTGTGCTGATCTATAGATTTCCTTTGTGCTTTTAGCTGACAGTTATTTTATTGACTTTTGAAATCATGAGGCTGGAAGAGGAGGCGTACAAAGCAGTTGGCACAGTAGTCTTTGTCCATGTCAACCATCCAAATTTTTGTTGTCTGCCTGTTTGTGATACAGCTGCGGTGGTGCAGCAGTAGCGTTGTTGCCTCACAGCAAGAGGTTCGATTCTCGGCTGGAGTGCGGGGAGTGCCTTCTGTGTGGAGTCTGCATGTCCTCCCCGTGGTTGGGTGGCATTCGAAAGACATGTGTAAATGGGCATGCCTTCGTTGAAGGTTGGACGTCGAGCTGGCACCTCGGCATTCGTGAAAATCTACTGCCAATCATTAGCGGACTGGCGTTCCACTGTGGCGACCACTAACTGGGAAAAGCCGAAAGACAAACAACAACAATTATTGGTCTGTTTGTCATAAAATGTGTGGCTTTCTAGCAAATCAATGACGATTGAAGTCACTATATAATGACAGGTATTTGAGTTTCAGACTTCATATCTTTCAGAAAATGCAAGCTAATATAAATCTTGATATTCTAGTAGATTTCTAAGTTTATAAGAGCATTTTTTTTAATCTGTCCCTATTTTGGGGCCTTTGTCTTGATATTATTTTAGGCTTTGTCCAGATTTCTTGCACTAAGAGGATGAGAAATATGATGCATTCCAGATTTTCTTTGGGTAGTCTGAGAGTTTGAAAAAGATTATAAATGGAAATGAATCTCCTTAACATGGAAGCAGGTATATATGTCACAGGCAGTGTCTTGTGCTGTTGCAGATGCCCATTATAGTCAGCTTTGACATGTTAAAATTCTGACAGCAGTAGTTAAGGAAACAGAGATAAAATGTCTTTGGTAGCTTTTTATGTTAGACGGTAAGTTACAGAAGTTATTTTGCTAACTAAATGTTTCACTTTGTCTTATACAATAAATTAAATATTTCACTCTGTCATAGAAAATAAAATATTCTTCCCAGGAAGAGCACCATAATGTTGCCAGTGAGCACAACATTATGCACATTGTAAACTACTCTGAAACATGACATTGACTAGATCAGTGAGTTAGGCGGGCTGCTCAGAACATATCAGCATCACAGCCAGTATGTATTTGGTACAGGGAGGTGTCTTGATTCAGGATCAATGTCTGATTCGATGGTCTAGCAAGACCAGTGATTCAGATTGCATGTTTATCTCACCTGCAGGATCTCTTTCACTTTCTGGGAAACACAGCCAATGATTTTTGATGCTCTAAAGCTAGAATTCAGTAAAATGCTCACTGCTCATGTTAACTGCCCAGTGCAGGTAGGTCAATTAATGTGACAGAATCTCATTAGCAAGTGCACCTCCTGCAAGCACAGATGCACACATTCAGTCACGACATAACACATAGATCACAAAGTCAGTGTGCAAATCAGTCACAGCCCTTAAGGCCAAACACAATGCCAGACACACTTGTCATAGGTGACTCCATAGTCAGACACACTGACGTCCCACTCACCAGACTGAACAAGGAGAGGGTCACAGTAAGCTGCCTGTCGGCGCTAGAATCCGCCACATAACACAAGCACTCAGGTCACTCCACAGCAAGTACAAGTATGACTCAGTCATTGTCCATGCCGGTGTGAATGACCTGAGACGTACCTCCCTGGACTACATGAAAAGAGACCTAAAGGAGCTCTCAGATTATGTAGCCCAGGCTGGTATGACCCTGACCCTGAGCAATATCCTACCTTCACCAAGAATGATGCCACAATACAGAGACAAAATGATCAGTTTTAATAATTGGCTTAATTTCTGGTGTCATTCTAAGGGGATCCAATGTCTGTCTGCCTGGAATGACATGCTTGACAAGCCACGCTGCTTCGCAAGGGACGGCTTGCACCTGTTACCCCTGGGTTTTCGGATATTGGCAAAGGCTCTTGCCACCCCCATAGTGCCTTTTTTAGACAAGGCTCAAATTCTAAACCCACCGCCCTAGAAAACAATAATGGAAAAAAACTAAGGGTAATGCTGCTCAATGCCAGAAGTCTAAATCTCAAGATGCACGCCCTCGAAGCCCTCCTCAGTATGGAGAACATCGATGTCTGTGCTGTGACTGAAACCTGGTTCAAGGCTCCTGAGAGCACCCCGGCACTATCAGGTTTTACCTCATATCATGCGTTCCAGCCCCAAAACCCGGACCGTACCACAAAAGGAGGGGGTGTATCCATATTCATCAAGGATACCCACACCTCCAGGCTGGTGGCAACGTACGAAGCATCAGAGACCATTCAGGTGCAATTAACCATAGGCAAAACTGCTCTACAGTTTGTAGCATGTTACAGGCCACCCTCTCAAAACTCAGGAACCCCACACAGCCTTCCTGAAGACACTGGAGAGTATAAATGTCTCTCCAAACACCATCATATTGGGTGACTTCAACTACCCAAACATAGACTGGGAACATTACTCAAGCCCCAATACCCTAGCCCAAAGGTTCCTGGAGTTCATAAACTCAAATGCTATGGAACAACTTGTCACCATTCCCACAAGAGGTGAAAATATACTAGATCTGATCATCACAAACATGGGGACAAAATGCTCCACACCGGAAGTATATCAACTTTACCTTATCTGTATCTATGTAATCTGTTTAGACCCTTTTTTAATTATCATTATAATTCTTTGAATTTGTGACAATTATTACAGTCATATAGTGTGCCTGTATATGGCTGTAACTGCTTAGAGCTATTTTACTAGTCTGAACTAATAATTTTTTTATCTGTATATGGCTGTAACTGCTTAGAGCTATTTTACTACTCTGAACTTATTATTTTTACTGCATAATATTAACTGTGCTGGAGCTTTTCTCCCCGGGCCTCTACTGAAAATGGATCTAATTCCAGTTAGACTAGCCCGGTCAACAAATGTAAAATAAAATAAAATAAATAAAATATCCCTCATTGGTGAGATCAGACCATAAACTAATCTCACTGGAGATCCACATCCCGCCCCCACCCCCAACAAAAAAGACCACAGTGAAGAACTTCTCAAAAGCCAACTTCACACTTCTTAAGACTGGTGTGGTATCCTTCAAGGCCCCTGAGTCATTGGAAACCACAACCCACGGTGCTGAATCCCTTACAAATGCTTTCTACGAGCACCTCCAGGATTGCATGGATCAAGCAATCCCAAATAAAATCAAGACCCTTTCCACCAAAGGCAAGCGCCCGATCTGGTGGACCCCAGCCATAACCAAACTTTACAACAAGACGAGAAAGCTACTACAAGATAGAGCAAAATCTCTAAAAGGGACGACATCTCTGATCAATACTAGTAAAAAACTACGATCACTCATAAAATCATCCAAGGCCAACTTTGAGAGAAAAATCGCCAAGGACTCAAAAGACAATCTTAAGGCCTTCTTTAGCTATGTTAGACATCTGGGTGGAAACTCCCAGATATGCTCAGAATTAGTCCAAAATGATACAAAAATCACTGAACCCACAGACATTGCAAACATACTGGCAGACAGGTTCAGTGAAAATTTCTCCCCTCTTTCCCCCCCAAAAGGAGAAATATCTATCCCAGCAGAGTGTAGCCTCCCAATCATCTCAAATGCCCAGGTGAGAGCTGCTCTCTCTAAAGCTAAAAACACAGCATCAATGGGACTGGATGGTGTCCCCAGCTGTGTGCTACACGAACTCAATGAGGAACTAAACCCACACATAAGGCTGCTGTTTAATCTTAGCCTTACCACAGGATACGTACCCAAAGAGTGGCGTACGACAACTGTGGTCCCACTCCACAAAGGTGGTGCTTCTGCGGACCCTGGTAATTACCGCCCCATAAGCTTAACAAGCCTGGTCTGCAAAGCTATGGAGAGGATCATAATGGAACTCATAAATAAAGACATAGGGGACCTACAGACATTGGATCCTACCCAATTCGGCTTTGTCAAGGGCAGATCATGCCTCTTGAACTTGGTCGACTTTTTTGAAACAGTCACCAAGGCCATTGATGAGGGTAAGGCAGTTCACACAGCCTACCATGACCTTGCAAAAGCCTTCGACACAATACCCCACTCGGGTATCATAGAAAAGCTCACCAGCTTAAATGTAAACCCATATGTCACAAGATGGGTTGCAAACTGGCTCAAGGACAGAACCCACAGGGTTAGAGTTGCTGGTGCCATGTCAGACTCCAAGCCGGTCACTGGCGGTGTCCCACAGGGCTCAGTCCTGGGCCCCCTCTTGTTCGGCATCTACTTTTCAGAAGTGCAGGCAAACATAGGAGGATTGTGGCTGACAAAGTTTGCAGATGACTGCAAACTGGGCCATAGTTGAAAATCCATCAGACACAGATATCCTTCAGAGAGGTCTCATAGAAATGGATAACTGGTGCCAGAGCCATGGCCTTAAGCTAAACGCCAAAAATGTATAGTCATACCCTTTGGTAAAAACAAGGTAACCCCAAGTTACCACATAGGTGGCAATCCATTAAGCACAGAAGAGGTTATCAGGGACCTGGGGACCCAAGTTGACAGTAACCTTTCTTTTGACACTCACATTGCCAAAGTGGTTAGGAGGACCTTCTACATTGCCCACCTGATTATGAAGGGATTCACATCCAGATCAAGGGAGGTCATTGTTCCCCTGTACTCTTCACTTATCAGACCAATGATTGAGTACAATGCCCCATTCGGAATGTATCTTACCCGACACCTGCAGCAATTGGAAAGACCCCAAAAGTTCCTCACCAAAAGGATAAAGGGGCTCAAAAATATGCCATATGCTGCCCGACTGAAGAAACTCCAGCTCTGTTCAGTCGCATACCATCTGCTCAGAGGTGACCTGTGCCTGACATACAAGGCCATGTCAAACCTGGAATTAATGGACATGCTCCACCTCAAAAAATCCAAATCCACCAGAGCCACAAGAGCAAGAGACTTAAACCTCAACACGGATATAAATAGGACGTGCTGGAGGGACAGATTCATCACCCAGAGACTCCCTATGCTGTGGAACAGAATCCTGGTCCATGTGAGACAGAGCACCTCGCTGGCTCTGTTCAAGAGGAATCTTGACCAGTGGATGGGAGATCGTAGGTTGATCATCTCTGTATCACTGCTGGACAGAGGCATGGCAAACTAATGGGTATAGTATTCTTCAACCTAAGGGGTGGTGAAAGCCACACAACTCTGGCTAGGCTTATAAATGCCCTAGGGCAGATAGCCTAGTATGAACCTATGAACCTAAATGCATGTGCAGGCACGCTTATATACAATCACACACACACAGACACACAGCAGCAAACAAGCCTCCTCAGAGTACGTCACACTCAAATAAAACAGTCAGCCAAGCCCTTAAATGCAAAATCCAAAACACACACACACGCACATATCCAAACTTTTGATTCCCTGTCTAACCCTACTAGTGAGAACTCTTAGGCAGAAAACACACGCACACATGCACACATACATTCATACAGCCTCTACAGATATGAACACACATGTCCACTCACACACACACACACACACACACACACACACACACACACACACACACACACCCTGTGTCATAATGACAGGATGCAGCTGACTAGCCTAAGCAACACAATAGATAGGTTGGGGGAAAGATGAGCCAGAAGTAAGAGGGAAACATTTGCAACCATTTTCACTCAGCGTAGCCTCCACAACAACTGCACTGATTAATAACAGCCATGGTTTGGTTACTGGGTTAAAGGAGGAAAATTTAGAAAAATATAACTTGGGAGACAGATGGTGTCAGTATCCTCGTGAAAATAAAAACAAGAATGTTGTGAGTTTGTAAGGAAATAAATTTAACTTCCACAAGAAATTTGGAGCATCTTTAGTACAGAATGAGATATCTACTCAGAAAAGACTCCTTAACGTGAAACATTTCCTAGTGCTGTATGCTTATTACTTACTGAAAGTCTAGCAATGGAGTTATCACACATTTATGTGCCTTGATAATTCCATAAATGAGATGAAGCCAAGGTTAACTTTATATAAGGAAAATATATGGATGGTCAGTACTACTGTCACTGACATAAAGTTCATAAAGTATTTTATCACTGTACTGCTAGCATTCTAAGAGAAAGTTTAGAAGTTAAAATTGGATCAGCAAGCAATGACTTGTCAAATTTATGAAACAAAAAGTAGTGGGTAAGGATGTACTTTGAAGCATTTTTGAAGACAAACATATTCTCCAAGAAATCAAGTAGCAGGTTAGGCCGATAGTTTACAAAAACTGTAGATTAATAAATTTGTTTATTTGAGCAAAAAAAAGACTGCACTTCTGCTTTAATTAAGTGATTGTGAACTGAGTCTGCCATTTGACCAGCTTTAGGATATTGCTTATATGGAAGTGCCGCTTTAAATTTCTTGTGTTGTCTGATAAAGTCCTAATACTGACTGCCAACAGAAAAAAATACTTAGTTGCAGACATGCAGTCCGTATCTACTGCATTTGACATTTGTTCATAGGTTCACAGTACGAGGCTAGCTACCCTTGTGGGCCATTTCAAGCATAGCGAAATGAATTGATCCGACAAAAAAACAAAAAATGCATAGCTGAGAATTTTTCAAACAAAAGTTCAAGAAGGAGCAGTTTGTTTGACTTTATCAAGTAAAAGTTCATGTAAAATATCATCTGTATGAGAAACCAGTCATGCTTACAATAGAGGAATTTTGTGTAACCGTTATCATTTGCCAGGGAGGTCACTTTCTTTTCAGTCCAGTGAAATATGTTGCGGAGGTAGCCGTTGAGTGGCAGTCTGGTCTATGTTTAGGTTCAGTGTGATAGTGTGATATGGCAACCGCTGATTCTTGTTGGTAGCTATGCATTTTTGCTGATGGGAAAAGATTAGGTTTATTGCAGGCAGGAACTTAAATCTAAGTGAAAGGTGACTTGCAGAAATGAGTCTGATGCTACTTAGGTAAAATAGTGCACTGTTTTTTTATCCTTACTTACTTGAAACAGTGACACTGTGACAGCATGATTGCACACTTACTTTCTACTTATTCAAATGTGGGTAACATAAAGAAGTATATTTTCCACTCCATGCCAGTTACTATTTGAAAAAACGTTCACCTTGCTGTGCATGCAATGTATTTCTATCATGCCAGACCCCCTAAGGTACATTGTCAATAGTAGTGTTACTGCCTCAGTAAGGTTCTGTAACCAAAAGCAAAAGTGGTCTCCTGAAAACAATGTAACTTTTCAAAAATGTTCAAATTAACACTGGTTATTTTGCAGAAACATACATTATAAAACACATCCATGCAAATGTGTTGCAATTGTACACTATTTTTGAAGACCAGTGATATGAAATCACATGTACTTGCAATATGGAAACGTTAGGGTAACCATTTCATGTCAAGGGGGAGCCATTGTTTTGGTCCTGACAGACAAAAAAACTTGCCCACCTGTTATTCAAACATAGATGGTATCAGTCGGTGGCTAAATTGTACATTTATGTTTTGTTAACTGAGTTAACCCTACTGGGCAAAGCCCATTGTCAGAGGAGTAGTGGAAGACCCCAAAAACACAACGAGTAAAAAAATTACAAAGAAGTTAGTCAAAATACAGTACTGTAGAGTGAATACAATGACACACTGTTCCATCATTTGATCACATTATGCCATGGAATACTTGTTAGAGATGTAGAGACTGATTTGGTTAAACCTTAGGAAATAGCAACACCACACATTTACGTACTAGTAAATTAAGTACAAAGATCTGACTTAAAAATAAAAACAAACTACAGTAAAATCTCCCTACAAAGTAACGCATATTACATATGTGCATATTTATTTAGGGTTTAGGTACTAAAAGGAACAAGTGTTTGCAGGAGTACAGAACTTGCTGTTATTTTACAGCTGTTTCAGTACTACTCCATATACCCAAGTGGAGCATTTAGGGTTTATTTCAGAAACTCACATTTCAGGGACATTTGAGAAAGAAGTTGAAACTATTGTCTATGTAGACCATGGCTAAAATTTCAGCATGTCACCTCCTGTGCAACATATCACGGCATTCATGGAAAAACATGAATGCAGTCCTGAAATGGTAAGGTTACATGAAATCACTTGATGTAACCATGTAATCATCAGACCCATGTAGTTTGTGTTCTTTGATTTGAAATGCATCTTCCTCAGATAGCACTGATTCCATGAAAATTCTTACAGATGTGATCATGGCTTCATCCCAGACAGTTTCAGAAGGTCTTGTAACTGTTTGGTTCGGCCAATAGCATGATTTTATAAAACATGTCTCGAGTGTGTGTATGAGCTTCACAGAAGCCTTTGTATCACTTTCTTTCTTTTCTATATCTCTTTTCTGCTGCATGGCATGTATGCATATTATGTAAAGACTCGTGTACTAAACAGTAACATTTTTTTCTACCTATGTTGCTTTCAGAAAACTAAAGTTTTTAGCTGTCCGTTTGTAACAGATTCCTGTCGGTAATACCTCCTGTCTCAGAAAAGAAAGCCTATGAGCATTCACCAGCTGTTCCTGCTCAGCTGGGAGTTTTGTCCAGAGTTTTGCCAACTGAGCAATTTGCTGAGGATAGTATTAGTATTTCTGAAATTTTGGAAGAAAAGGGAGGAAGATCATCACATCAAGGTTGTAGGATAAGAGACGTATCGATAATGCAGTGAATCAGCATGACTTTCATTGTAAAGAGTGGTGAAACGGAAGACTTAATGTTATAGAGAGCAGATACACCTGCAAGTTATACCACAAAGAGTTTTCATTGGCTAGGGTAAACATTTTCATTAGGAAAAGTGAAAGGCAAAAAATATTTATTAATTTAACATAACTACAATATATACACAAAAAGTTGTCTTTTTTGGAGTGGTGGCAGGGGCACAACTAGTCTCAGCGAGCTTGTGATTATACTGATCTAATACAATGTCAAACTGGCATTCATAACTGCACTGCTTTTACTTTATGGCTACATTCCTATGTAAATAATTTGCAGACATGGGCCAGAAAATCGTATCCTACCAGAATAAGTCATCTGACCCTGCAGCAGTAATAACGAAGCATAACAGATTTCTGCAGCCCACAGAGACTTTTAATGTACTGCACATACGCAAAACACAGATGTAGAACTAGACAGCACATAGCTAGAATCATACACCCATACAGGAAAGCTAACAGTTGTAACTGCTGGAAAGTATAACTACTACTCAAAAAGACAGATAATCTTATAGATTTAACTGCACATGGTCTTTTATTAATGGTCTTTTTTAATTTGTTTTAGAATCAGAGACTGTCTTAGCCAGGCAGAATACTTGGAATGCTATTTAGTAATTAGATGCATGTGGTCTGCAGTGTTAAAAAGGTTGCATGTTCATACTTGTACCCATTTAAAACGAGTTTTGAAGTATTACTTAGGACAGTATAAAGCCTGTGTGAAACATGATTTATAATTTGAGATCATTTGTTTCACAGCTATACTCTTATTTAGAAGTATCATTTCACACAAAACAGTTTGTGGAACAATCATTTCTAGTAAAACCACTGTGTTTACAAAGCTTGCATGCTTACTTATTTTTTTAACCATTTTTACAAAACCAAAATTCAGAAAAGTCCTTGCAGGAGTCATAACTTGTAAGGCTGTTAACCATAACATCTGGCTAAATTTCCTTTGGCTATGAGTAGCTTTTGAGAGCTTAGAAAGAACCTAGCAATTCAAGCCGAGGCTCAACACTTTTACGTACATGTTTCAGCAGCTTTTCAGGCTTATGTTTATGCTGGGATAGAATACGTTTTTACAAGTCTGAACATTTCTACAGCTGAATATTTAAGCTGAACATATCTGAGACTGATGCCCTTCACTGCAGATGTAAGAGATCTGTGAAGGAAACAAAGGTACAGAGTGCTGGAGTATGACTTCTAATTCAACTGTATATTGCAGCACTTTGCTGCATGAAGCAGACGTAGCATTTTCACATTTGTTCCACATAACTAAAAACAGGAATTGCTGCAGATATCGAACAGCTAGCAAACGTATTGCTTTGTACGCTTATAGTATAATCGTATGACTAAGTGTGGTTGAATGCTTTCTAGATATCTGCCTCTGATTATTAACTGACCTTGCCATTTATAAACAGTAGGAGATTAATAATAGTTCTTATCTGTATACCATGAAATTTACTAGGGGGACTTGGTGGGAAAGATTGCATTGCTTTATATATATCGGTAGCTATTAGCCAAAGGGATTAATGTTTGAAGTATGTGACAGTTCGATCAAACCTACTAACAATAAAAATACTTATGTGACTTCGAGCACAATAAATGATATTTATATAATAATAAACTAAGTTTGTTGAAGTGATGTTGCAGGTAAGGCAGGACCCACATTTCCAAATGCAATATACCTTTTACATCTGACATCAGGTTACTAATGAAGTCCAATGGTAGCAAGTGGCCTGCATAACATCAAATAGTGCCTCTTTCTGTTAGCATACATATTACTTTTTGTTAGAATGATATATTTATCAAGGCAGTATCATAACTGAAACAGATAGTAAATACTTGGTTTCTTTATAAAGCAGGTTTAGTTATTTTGTTGAGTTCATGTAGCTAATATCACAAATAACTGGTGTCACATATACTAGAGTTTTATATTAAATTGTTAAGAAATATATAGCTTTTCAGTTAAATGTAGCATATTTTGACTAACTGCAGTTTCTAACAGATGAGTACACTAAATATGCTGTAGCTTGACGTTTATGACTTTTAACATGCTGAATTGCACATTTCAGTAACTACTTAAATATATAATAAAAGTCCATTAAAAAAGTAAAGTATAGATGTAGCAGTTTACTTACCTACAGCCATGTCTGATCTAGTCTGAGCATTTTTCTAAAATGAAACTTTTCTTGTAGTACTGTTTTTGGTCTTTCCTGTTCCCTTACATAACGTTTAGTGATTGGAACTTCGGTTAACTTAATGTCTGGCAGACCAGGATTTCTAGAGTAGGAGTGGCAGGCATGATACCATATGGATGTGATATCTGACCGTTCTGTAGCAAATGTGGAGCCTGCATGATATAGCTCAGGGGTATGGCTGGCCTTACATAAGTACAGGAGAGGAGCAAGAATCCAAAGAGATAAGAAATTACTTCCTTTTGACATCTGCTGGCTTATTTCCTTTAGTTAAAAGCCTTATATTACCATTTATTACTCTATGCTGGTCTTTAAAACTTTTAAGTGCAGACATTATCTGTGGAACGCTTTTAACTGTGATGTTTTCAGATATAACCCTGTCTTTTTGAAATGTCACAGTAATTACTGTGTTGAAGGTTAGGATGTTCCAAAAGCAGCCAAAAATGATAGTTACAAGCACATGTGCTGACTTAACTTGGAAAATGGTAGTAGAAGAGTCCATCTCCTTGTCACAGCCTGTGTGTGTGTGTGTGTGTGTGTGTGTGTGTGTGTGTGTGTGTGTGTGTGTGTGTGTGTGTGTGACCCTTTCTCTCTGATGCATATGCGTGTGTGTTAATGTGAGTTTGTAATTATAGAGTATGATTGTCTGGGTACATAAATTCTGTGTGTGTGTTAATGTGAGTTTATAAGAGTGTGATTATCTGGGGATATATAATATATATATATATATATATATATATATATATATATATATATATATATATATATATATATATATATACATATATATATATATATATATATATATATATATATATATATATATATATATATATATATATATATATATATATATATATATATATATATATATATATATATATATATATGTGTGTGTGTGTGTGTTTGTGAGTAAGTATTAATGTAGGCTACTAAGATGAAAAATACTATTTGGATAGCATTAAGTGAAAAGTGAATATGAGAATACCAGTTTCAGTATAAATACATAAATGGTATAGCCTGGATAGACATAAACTTTATTACCTGCATTCACTTATGTACACTGCAGTGTCATGTATTTCAGTGACTCATTCTGACTAAGTTTTCAAAAGAATATTAAGCAGCTTCTTTAAACAAGAGGTTTAAGAACTGTTCTGAATGTGTCCAGATGAGGTGCATAGGTAGTTAATAGGCATGTCATAGGTGATATAGATAAATATATAGCTTAATAGGTAATATTATGTGTCAGATACCAAGCCAAGACCAGAATATAACTGGACACACTCTTCCCTTTGTAAAATGTCATTTAAAAAAATTAGTGGAGATATTCATCCCAACCCATTTCCCACCGTTCATAAAAACACCACTTCCAACCGTGAAATAAACCAGTCACATAATATCTCTCAACGAGTACCAGTAAGAGTGAAAGGGAAGGTCTACAAGAGGGCAGTGAGACCAGCTATGTTGTATGGGTTGGAGACGGTGGCATTGACAAAACGGCAGAAGTCAGAGGTGGAAGTGGCAGAGTTAAAGATGTTAAGATTTGCACTGGGTGTAACAAGGATAGACGGGATTAGGAATCAATATATTATAGAGGGTCAGCTCAGGTTGGACGGTTTGTAGACAAAGTCAGAGAGATGAGATTGTGTTGGTTTGGACATGTGCTGAGGAGGGATGCTGGGTATATTGGGAAAAGGATGCTAAGGATGAAGCTGCCAGAAGATAAGGTTTATGGATGTGGTGACAGAGGACATGCAGGTGGTTGGTGTGACAGAGCAAGATGCAGAGGACAGGAAGAAATGGAAACAGATGATCCGCAGTGGCGACCCCTAATGGGAACAGCTGAAAGAGAAGAAGAAGACGTAATACCTCTCAACAAAAAACAAAACCCAAACTCACCTTACTAAATATGAACCTAAGAAGTATGTGCAGTAAAATCCATGACATAGATGCTTATCTTGCCACACACACACTCCTGATGTAGTCATGGCTACTGAAACCTGGTAAAAAAAGAAATAAAGGATAATGAGACCCCCCCCCCCACCCTGGATACAATATACTCAAAACAAGCATGCAGTGGTGTAGCAATCATCTGTAAAAATTCCCTAACCATCCCCTTACTCCCACAGGAAGTACCCATATTTAACAATGCCAATTCTGCGGTGGTGCAGTGCTAGCGTTGTTGCCTCACAGCAAGAGGTTCTCCTGTTCGATTCTCAGCTAGTGTGCGAGGAGTGCCTTCTGGGTGGAGTCTGCATATCCTCCCCATGGGTTGAGTGGCATTCTGAAAGACATGCATGAATGGGCATGCCTTCGTTGAAGGTTGGGCGTCAAGCTGGCAACTCGGCACTGTGAAAATCTACTGCCAATCATTAGCGGACCGGAGTTCCGCTGTGGTAACCCCTAACCAGGAAAAGCCGAAAGACGACAACAACAGACAACAAACTTCTAGTAACACTCCTAAAATCAACAATAGGAAACAATGTTTAACAGCAATTTATATATCAACAGGGAATAACATTGATACTGCTGAAAGCATCCTGTATTGGATATCCCAACAAATTAACCATAAAACTGTAAAAATGGAGACTTAAATATAGACTGGCAATGCATAAATTCCAATACCCCCCACTGAATCCATAAACTTGTACAACTTCAGACAATAATCACACCTACTAGAATCAATAAAATTCCCGGGAGACACTCAACATTAGACTGGATCCTTGCAAACAAACCAGACAAACTGTCAAAAGTAGGTTGCCTCTCAGGTAGAATAAGTGACCACATTCCAACATAATGCCATTAGAACTTGCCCATAACCTAGATAAACATATTGTCTGTAATAAGATATGAAAAAAAAACAATTTCAGCAATCAATGAAATGCTAAAGCAATATAACCAGAATGTATTTAGAACAATGTCAGTAGATACCCCTGCAAAACACTTTAATAACAAGTTTTTACAGACCTTAAATACTGTTGCACCAGTACGTAATAAAAGAGTAAAGTCCAACCGTGTACTGTGGCTGACAAAAGAAACAAACAAAAAAAATCATGATAAAAATGGATAAATCTTGGAAAATTTGATATAAAAGTAGAACTCAAATTGCTTTCCAGCAATTTAGACATGTCAAACAGGACAAGCAAACATAGTATACCAACCTACAAGACCAAAATCAAAAATTTTTGGTCATCCCTAAGTAAACTACTCCATCCTGGCAAGACTACCACTTCCTCTCAAAAACCAGGCTCTGTGACAGACTGTATGTATTATCTCTCTTAGACACTAATACCTCTGCCTCCTGTCTCTAACCCTGTCCAACCAAAACTACCCACATCTCTTCAGTTTTAGTTCAGTACCCACCTCACCCATAATGAAGTTGCTCCTTAAACTAAAAACTACTTCCATATCTCTAGGCCAGCTGCCATCAGACTACCTAAAAATGACAACAGAAGTCATAGCCTTTACTGTGTCCATACTTATTAATAGGTCCACTGCAGAAAGATGTGTGTTCCATCACTGTGGAAAAATCCTACATCATACCGCTGCACAGAGGAAGGACATCTACAGAGTTTAATAACTACAGACCCATAGTGACGATGTACCCCCTCTACCAAATATTAGAGAAAATGTTTCCATATACAGCTGATGCAATACCTTACCTCAAATAATCTGCTGTTAGAAATACAGTATCACTTTAGGCCCCAGCATAGCACCGTTACTGTTCTACTACATGTAATAAACCAACAGAGAAACAACGGTCTGCTTGTAACCACCATGTTCTTAGACCTGTCAGAGGCATATGATACGGTCTTGCACCAGCGACTACTAAAGCTCTCCTCAACAGGACTTTCACAAAACATGTCATGGTTACTTAGTTACCTATGTGGAATGCAACAAGCCATTAAATGGCAACAAACCTACTCATCCTTTCAACCAGTTTCTACAGGTGTCCCTCAGGGCTCTATCCTGGGTCCTCTCGTATTTATTATATTTATTAATGAACTCCACTCATCATGCTAGTTTAGTTCAGTAAGCAGACAAATCAACAGTAATATGTGTGGCCTCAACAATAAATAAACTCCAAGACTTCACCCAAAAATCTCTTTCCTCTGTACAAACCTAGCTCAAAGACAAAATCTCCTACTCAAGAAAACTAAGTTAATGTTTTTACCTCAAGAAGTTGCCAAAATCAAAAGCAGTCTTTTACCATAAAGTCAGCAAATAATACTGTCATTAAAACTAACTTACAGTAAACTTCTAGGCATTATAATAGATGACAATCTCAAATATGACCAGCATATACTGGACACCATTAAATCTACACACCAGAAACTAGTCTCCCTTTATAGGATCAATAGATTCCTTATAGATTGTGCAAGAAAAAGTCTAGACACCACCTTCTTACTGCCAACTCTCTTATACTCTGCGCCTAACCTAACAAACTTAAACCATTCTCAGAGAGAAACTAACCTCCTGCTACAATCAAATAGCTAAATTTGGCCAATGTCCCTCATAGGATCCACCATTGTCATAGCTTAAAACAACTAAACTGGCTTGAACTATATAACTACCTAACATATTCACAATTAACTACAGCACACAAACTAACCCATCATCCAGAAAAATGCCCTGCACTAAAAAAAACTTATTACTGCCCTACTGTCCAGTAAGGGACCTCCGTTCTAGTACCAAATTCTTACTACTCGCAACTAAGTCAAGTAATGTAGCAGGAGGCTCACTCTACTCCCAGTATCTTGCTAAACTCTGGAATAGTATACGCGCAAAAATAAAAGTCTCAGACAGACTAAATAGTTTTAAACCGCTGGTTAGACAACAT
This sequence comes from Protopterus annectens, assembly GCF_019279795.1. Lineage (NCBI taxonomy): Eukaryota > Metazoa > Chordata > Ceratodontiformes > Protopteridae > Protopterus > Protopterus annectens. The sequence goes on from NC_056745.1 coordinate 51,127,446, forward strand.
CTTTAACAGTCATGGTGCTGCACATGCTTAGCACCAAGTTAAGACTTTGTGCTCACATGTGGTACTCCCCAAACACTCTTCTTAAACAGAATAGTCTCAGCTACTTACTCAAATTACAAAACAATGTTTATACATAACTGCTTCCTGTACAATCAACTAAGTTGCACGTGGGCTTTCTCTTTAGTGACTTCTACCTCTATAAAATCTTTGAATGTATAAAAGTAACTACTGCATGCGTATAAATGTAAATAGAAATGTAACTGCTGGAAGTAAATGTAGTACAATGTAAACAAATGGAGCTTTTCTCCCAGAGCCTCCACTGAAAATGGATGCCACCCAGTTGGACTTTCCCGGTAAACAAAGCCTAGCGGACTGTTGGGTTAAAGGACTTAAGTCATATAACAAGCAGTTGAATCTAAGAGAATCAAACCCTTAAAAGGAGAAAGCAGCTCCCTAACAGTTTGCAGCGTTAATCCTCTGTACTGTCAGACTTAATGATATGCACTGTTCCCATAGCCTGATACCTGATTTGCCATTCATTCTGCAAGAATCAGAAATGTCAAACACTAAGTGGTTTTAATTTCCTTATCAACTCTGAGGTTATTTTATCTCACAGAAAAGTGGATTCTCCTTGACATCGCAGTCTCAGTCTTTAAACAAAAGTCAAACAAATCACACACTTATAATTACACATGAGAGCATCAATCAGAAATGACTAATAGCCTATTTTTCATTCCTGTTCTGTCTGGAACCATACCTTTCAACTGGCCTTGATTTTGCAGCATGTCCCTAATTTTGTCTCATGTTTTCGTCCTGTCCCTTGTAAAATTTTTGATTTTCTGGTAAATCACTGAATATTATAGTCGGTCACTAATGCTAGTTATTAGAGTCTTATACTTCGTACAGACCAAAGCATACATATTAATCCAAAACTGTTCCCTTAACATGTTAAGTGAATTAGTGTAACATTTAAAAATTGTCCCCGATTTTGAGCTTTTGTACTTTGTTCAGAACTCATGAGAAAATAAGTTGAGTACCTGCTCCTTGCCCCCCCCCCCACACACATGCACACACACACACACACACACACACACCATTGTTGTTCTCCTGGTTTCCTTTTCCTGTTCTTCATTTCGTTACTCCTCTTTTGATAGTTGCAGAAGTAGCAAAATGGTCTTACCATGTCTCAGTTTGTGTGTCATTTCTATTATATACCTTCTGAGACATGAAATGTTACAAATGTAATGTCATCAGTATGCATGACACTGCTTAATGCAGTGCTTTTCATACCTGTTACATATAAACTGCCTTCATTTTCCTTAGTAGTACACTCCATCTGCTCAAGTTTAAATTTATATCCTGTTTATGCCCCATTAAATTTAACAGCCATTCCTGAAAAGGATCCTTTTTATCAAGTTGCTTATGTAATTACCTGACGCAAAAGTAAATATATATTAAAATAAAGATGTCCCACTCACTAGGTGACAGTTGTCGGTCAGGATCCGCCACATAACACAGGCACTCAGGTCACTCCACAACAAGTACAAATATGACTCAGTCATTGTCCATATGGGTGTGAATGACCTGAGACATGCCTCCCTGGACTACATGAAAAGAGATGCGATGGAGCCCTCAGATTATGTGCTCCAGGCAGGTATGACCCTAACCCTGAGCAGTGTTCTACCATCACCCAGAATGATACCACAGTACGAACAGAAAATGATGGACTCCAACAATTGGCTAAGTTTCTGGTGTCATTCTAAGGGGATCCAGTATCTGTCTGCCTGGGACGACATGATTTCAGACCTCGATGCTTTGCCAGAGATGGCCTGCATCTGTCACCCCTGGGATTCTGGCTACTGGCTAAGGCTCTTGCCACTCCTGTTGTGCCTTTTTTAGGCAGTGTTCCAAAGACCAAAATTCCACCGTAACTGCTACAAACAAATGCAATCTGAGGATCATGCTGCTCAATGCTAGAAATCTGAATCTCAAGATGCTCTCATTCGAAGCTCTCCTCAAAATGGAGAATGTCGACATCTGTGCTGTAACGGAGACCTGGTTTAAAGAGGCAGAAAGCACCCCTCTACTCTCAGGCTACAACTCATTTCATACCTTTCATCCCCAGAATACATCTGGAAGCTCCAAAGGCGGCGGTGTCTTCATATTTATAAAGGATACACACACCTCCCGACTGGTAGCCCAGCATAATGCATCCGAGATACTTTAGGTGCAATTAACACTGAGTAAGACGGCGATACAATTCATAGCCTGCTACAGAACCCCAACCATGTCCTTTGACTCTCACTCCAACTTCCTAAGCACCCTGGAATCTGTCAAGGTCCAGCCCAATACTCTCAAACTGGGTGACTTCAATTACCCTTCCATCAACTGGAAAAACTATTCTAGATCAATGTACAGGCCCAACGCCTCCTGGAATGTACCAGTTCCAATGCCCTGGACCAGCTCATTCTGACACCCACTAGAGGAAGCAACATCCTTGACCTGGTTATCACCAACATGGGTGACCGTTGCTCACAAATGCATGGATCCTGCCATACCAAATAGAACCAAGATGCTCTCCTCCAAAAAAGGAAGCCAATCTGGTGGTCTCCAGCCATCAGTACACTCTACAAAAGAAGGAAGAAACTGTTGATGAAAAAATGAAGTCACAAGACTGGAAAAACTCCCTTACCAGACTCAACAAAAATTTGAGATCCCTTATCAAATGCTCTAAAGCCAGCTATGAAGGCAGAATTGCGGCTGACACCAACACAACCACAAAGCCTTCTATAGCTATATCAAGAACCTCCAAGGCAATACCCAGATTTGCTCTGACTTATTGCACAATGGTACCACCTGTACCGAACCAACAGATTTAGCCAACATACTGGCTGACAGATTCAGTGGCAACTTTACCCCTCCCACCAAAGGCCCTATTACAACACTAGAAGAAAGCCTGGTAGCCACCATTTCTGCTGCACAGGTAAAAGCTGTATTGTCCAAAGCCAAGAATACAGCATCCATGGGACCTGATAATATCCATGGCTGCGTCCTACATGAACTACAAAATGAACTGGCACCACACCTGTGTGCTCTGTTCAGTCACAGTCTTACCTCAGGCTTTGTCCCTAGTGAATGGCACACTGCTACAGTCATCCCTCTACACAAAAGGGAAGCAACTACAGGCCCTGGGAACTACCGCCCCATTTGCCTGACAAGCCTGGTATGCGAAGCTATGGAGCGCATCATCATGGACCCTGTTCAACAGAAATATAGTCAATCTCCAAGTCTTGACCCCACACAGTTTGGCTTCATCAGGGGGAGATCCTGCCTGCTGAACCTGTTTGACTTTTTCGAGGCAGTCACCAAGGCTGTGAATAAGGGTAAGGCAGTGCATCGATGAGAGCCCAGTAAACACCAAAGGGGCCATAAGAGATCTGGGCAGCCAAGTCGACAGCCACCTCACCTTCGATCACCACGTTGCCACTGCGGTTAGGAAGTCCTTCTACGTGGCACATCTTATAACCAAAGGGTTCGCATCCAGAAAGAAAGAGGTCATCATCCCTCTCTCCATGTGTCATTAGGCCAATCATTGAATATAATGCCCCATTTGGCATGTACCTGACCAGACACCTACAACAGCTGGAGAGGCCACGAAAGTACCTCACAAAAAGGATCCTAGGCCTTAAACACATGTCCTACATGGACAGACTCAAGAAACTTCAACTGTTCTCAGTCTCTTATCTACTCAGCGGTGATATCTGCTTGACTTAGAGTCATGTCTGACCCAGCCCTACTTGAAATGCTACACCTAAAGAAATCCCAATCCCCCTGCACCACACACTCCAGAGATCACAATCTTACTAGTACAATCAACAGAACATGCTGCAGGGACAGGTTCATCTCCCAAAGACTGCCCATACTGTGGAGTAAGCTTCCCATTCATATCAAGCAGAGCACCTCATTGGCCCTCTTCAAGAAAAATCTTGACGAGTGGATGGGTAGTGGAAGGTTTACCCCAGGGATCACTCCAGTTGCCCTACATCAGGTGGCATGGTGTCAGGGAAAAATGTTTTGGGCTAGGCTTGTAAAGTCTCCAGGGCCGTTAGCCTAGTACACACCTATAAAGATGGGTTTGCTGTGGAGTTGAATGCCGAACAGCAGATGTTTATTTTTTCCAAGAGTGGCCTAATGTATAGCATTTCAGAATTATTCTTCTTGTTTTCTTTACATTAGACTCACCAGATACAGTACATAGATCTACATGTATGTTACATTTTTGCATAACTAAAGGGAGAAACTGTGCAACACATCAGTAAATTAGTCATTTTCAGCCTGTTGCTGGATAAAACTCAGGGTCCGATATCAAAACAACTTGAGCACAGAGTGTTATGTCACACTGAACATTTACTCCATGGCTGAGACCAAAATATAGGGCTTAGCCAATCCCCATCCATCCTATGTTAAGGGGGAATAGAGGTGTTCTGTGTCCAATTCTAAAATGGGAATTGGGCTTTCCGTGCCATTTGAAGTCAGTGTTGCACATTCCAGAAGTTTGCAGACTAATTGGAGAATTCTATTCAAGTGAGTAGGTCATGTCAGTGAAGTTTTTTAACTTATGCAGTTACACAGGAAGTTATATATGTGTTATGTCTGTATTGGAAAACTAGGTCTGAAGAGGTGCGATTTGTTATATGGATGGAAGCATTTATAGTTTTTTTTTCTATTTTAGTTAAACTGCACATTGGCTCAAACGTTTTGTGATCTGTAGAGTTTTTACTTTCTGATGTGATTTGGAGATATTTGGTAAGAACTCTGCCACTTCCTTTAGTTGTTGGAGTTACTGGACCTCTAGGTGAGCATGTTGATTTTCTTTGGTTTGGTGTCGTTTACTAGGCTGCATGGACTATGCTCCATACTTGACTGTTTACTTTTATTGACTGAGTAAGCACAGTGTAACAGCTAGTGTTTTAAGAGGCTCACAATTGGCATATCGGCACTTGAAATGCCAAGTGCCAACAAGCCAAAAAAAAAAAAAGATGGAAAACACAGGAGAAGAGCAAATCTGGAAAAATCACTGTTCTCCTTTAAATTTCTATTTGCACAGGGAGCAAGGCCCCTCCATACTCACAGATTTGAGTATATGAACTCTGAGATCACCATATCTCGGAGAAAAGGGAATATTCTGAGAAATGACATCTCAGACTTAGTATATGTAAGTCCATTCGGCCATTCACTGTTCATATTTCAGGACTTGCTCTAGGGTGGCAAGTTGTGACATTTCAAATGGTTACCATTTTAAAACTTGTCTTGAGAAGGTGGTCGTGAATACTAAAGATATGCAAGCATCTAGACAATACCATATGTAATGATGTGAGTTTGAGGCAACAGGTAAGTAATATATTACATAACCAAAACGTTGCAATGATCACAAGCAATTATGTAAAGGATTATACTCTGGTAATCTACAGAACTGCAGCGATAGAAACAGCAGTGAGACTCAGAGCCTGAAATAGTGCTTCTTTCTGAAATTGGTATGCCTTGTTTGCTGTAGCATAGACTAGATTCAGACCTGCTGAATCTAGCTTTGTTTGTATAACTTGAGCACTAATCCAGGACATCTTTTTTTGGAGAAGGTTCCCCTGCACCCTAGTGGCAGGAGTGTGCAGTTAGAACTTGTCTGATTGAAGACTGCTGAAACGGGGCTCAGTTTTTAGCTCTTATTGGTTAATTTGTTTAAATCAGTTTGCTCATTTGCTACTGTTATATATAAAAAAACAAAAAATACACTTTATGCATCGCCGCTTAGTTAGGGTTAAACTATTCCTGGCGCCATAAAATCTGCTCTTCAAATTTTCCCTTAGAATTAGTCAGCTTTTTTAGTTTTTAGTACTAAAATCTGTTTCTTTGAACTCAGCACATGTTCAAAATTTGTTGTAAGCACTAAATAAGCTACTAATTACTACAGCACTCAACTTTCCTCACTTATCTAGTGAAAAACAGTTTTTAGTACTTAATAACTAAGCACCTATCCAGGCATGTCTAAGGGTCAACTCCCTGATGAATCTGGGAATCTTGGAGCAATGCAGCAATTGCCTCATGTACACAGACAACCCTCTCCTCCTACCACCCAACACTACAACCTGTGAGCGATGCACTTATATAGCAAAACTGGAAACAAAGCTCTCCTCACCCAAGACTGGACTAGACAGTCAAGAGGAGAAGGTAAACACTTGCACCACACCACACTCATCACATAGTCCCTCAAAACGTACACCACCAAAACACACACACAGAAACACAAAACACACACCTACATTCACGGAGGCTCTCAATAAAAATCTGCCCAAGCAATGGAGCCCTCAAAGCAGAAACGCACGCAACCTCCAGCCCCCAACACAACCCAAATGACACATAGCCCACAAACTCAGTGTGCCACTCAACCACAGCCCATAAGGCATAACAACATACCCAACACTCTAGTCATAGGTGACTCTATAGTCAGGCACACTGATGTTCCAATCACCAGGCCAAACAAGGAGAAAGTTACTGTCAGCTGCCTGTCAGGTGCCAGGATCCGCCAGATAATGCATGCACTCAGGTCACTCCACAACAAATACAAATATGACTCTGCCATTGTCCATGTTGGTGTGAATGACCTGAGACATACCTCCCTGGACTACATGAAAAGAGACATAGAGGAGCTCTTCGATCTTGTAGCCCAGGCAGGTATGACCCTAGCCCTGAGTAGCATCCTGCCATCACCCAGAATGGTACCGCAGTACAAGGACAAAATGATTGACTTCAACAATTGGCTAAGTTTCTGGTGTCATTCTAAGGGGATCCAGTATCTGTCTGCCTGGGATGATATGATTGACAGACCACGATGCTTTGCCAGAGATTGCCTGCACCTGTTGCCCTTGGGATTCTGGATACTGGCTAAGGCTCTTGCCACCCCTATAGTGCCTTTTTAGGCAAGGTTCAAATGACAAATTCACCACTGTAAGAGGTACAAGCAAGCAGAATCTGAGGGTAATGCTACTTAATGCTAGAAATCTAAACCTCAAAATGCACTCACTCTAGGCACTGCTTAAAATGGAGAACATCGACATCTGCGCAGTGTCAGAGACCTGGTTCAAGGCTCCAGAGAGCACCCCTGCATTACCAGGCTATAATTCATACCACACCTTAGGCCACCTAACCTGGACTGAAACACTAAAGGCAGAGGCATGTCCATATTTATTAAGGATACCCACACCTCCAGGCTAGTTGCTCAGCATAATGCATACAAGATTATCGAAGTGCATCTAACTCTGGGCAAGACCGCAGTTCAAATTGTAGCTTGCTACAGATCCCCCACCATGCCCCAGGATTCCCACTCCTCATTTCTAGATACACTGGAAAATATTAGGGTACAGCCCAACACCCTAATAATGGGTGATTTCAACTACCCCACCATTAACTGGGAAAACTACTCATGTACCAACTCTTTCTCAATGTTTTCTGGAATTCATAAATTCCATTGCCTTGGATCAACTTATCCACACCCCCACCAGGGGCAGCAATATCCCAGACCTGACCAATACCAACATGGGTGACCGGTGTTCCACACCAAAGGTCAATTCCTCACTGGTAAGATCTGACCACAAGCTAATCACCCTAGACATCCACATCCCATCCCCACCTCCCATTAGGGAGACTGCTGTAAAAAAAATTCTCGAAAGCCATCTTCATGCTTCTTAAGACAGAAGTGGCAAACTTCATGACACCCATGCAGACGGACAATAGAGGTACGACTGCTGAATCCTACACAATTGCACTTTATAGCCACTTACACAAGTGCATGGATCATGGTATCCCTAACAGAACTAAGATGCTATCCTCCAAAAAAATGAAGCCAATCTGGTGGTCATCTGCCATAAACAAACTCTACAACAGAAGAAAGAAACTGTTGCAAAAAAAGAGTAAAATCCCATGATTGGAGGAACTCCCTGGTCATCCTCAATAAGAAGCTGAGATCCCTCATAAAATCCTCCAAAGCTAGTTACGAAAACAAAATTGCCACTGGTTCTAAAGACATCCACAAAGCATTCTATAGCTATGTCAGGAATCTCAATGGCAACACTCAGATCTGCTTTGAGTTACAGCACAATGGCACTAAATATGCAGAACCAGCTGATATTGCCAATATCCTGGCAGGTAGGTTCAGTGATAACTTTACCCCCCACTCACCCCCTAAAGGGCCCATCTCTGTACTGGAGGAATGCAAGGTTCCTGTAATCATGGCTGCACAGGTAAAAACCACACTCTCCAAAGCCAAGAACACAGCATCCATGGGACCTGACAACATCTCAGGCTGCATTCTACATGAACTACAGAATGAACTGGCACCCCACCTAAGTACCATCTTCAATCATAGCTCACCTCAGGCTTGTGCCCACTGAATGGTTCACAACAGCGGTTATCCCACTCCACAAAGGGGACCCACCACGGACCCCGGACTTACTGCCCCATTAGCCTGACGAGCCTGGTCTGCAAGGCCATGGAACGTATCATCATGGAACTTATAAACAAAGACATTGGTAATCTCCAAACTCTGGACCCCACCCAGTTCGGGTTTGTAAAAGGCAGATCATGTCTCCTACTTCTTTGAAGCAGTCACCAAAGCTGTAGATGAGGGTAAGGTGGTTCACACAGCCTGTCTAGATCTTGCCAAGGCTTTCAACACCATCCGCCACTCTGGAACTATAGATAAACTCTAGGTACAAATCCCTATGTCACAAGATGGGTTGCCAACTGACTCACTGACAGAACCCACATTGTGAAAGTAGCAGACTCCAAATCCGACTTCAGACCAGTGACAAGTGGAGTACCACAGGGTTCCAGTCCTGGGTCCTCTCCTGTTTGGTATCTACTTCTCTGAAGTACAGGCTAACACAGATGGTCTTTGGCTAATGAAGTTCACAGATGACTGCAAACTAGGAGCCATAATCGAAACTCCTAATGATGTGGACATCCTCCAAAAGGGCCTCACTGAGACAGATGCCTGGTGTCAAAGCCATGGCCTCAAGCTCAGTGCCAAAAAGTGCATTGTCATCCCCTTTGGTAAAAACTCTGTACCCATGAGCTACCACATAGGTGGTAGTCTCCTTAACACTGAAAGTGTGATAAGAGACCTTGGAACACAGGTGGACAGCAGTCTCTCCTTTGATAATCACATTGCCACAGTAGTCAGGAAATCTTTTTACGTGACACACCATCACAAAAGGTTTCTCATCCAGGAAAAAAGAGGTCATTGTTCCCCTCTACTCATCACTCATTAGACCCATTATAGAGTACAATGCCCCTTTTGGTATGTACCTCACAAGACATCTACAACAACTGGAAACACTGCAGAAATATCTCACAAAGAGGATTACCGGCCTCAAACACATGCCCTATGCAGACCGTCTCAAAAATCTGCAGCTTTACTCCGTTGCGTATCGCCTATTCAGAGGCGATCTCTGCCTAACATACAAAGCTATGTCAAACCCAGAGCTGTTGGACATGCTTCACTTAAAGAAATCCCAATTCCTCCGAGCTACACACTCTAGGGACCTAAACCTTGTCACCACAATAAACAGAACATGCTGGAGGGATAGATTCCTGTCCCAGAGACTTCCCATACTCTAGAACTAACTACCTATCTGTATTAAACAAAGCTTCTCATTAGCACTCTTCAAGAAAAGTCTTGATGACTGGATGGGAAATAGGAAATTCACTCCGGGGATCACTTCTGTGGCTCTGCTCGTCGACAGTGGCACAGGAAAATAATTTTCTTGGGTGGCGAAAGCCAGAGTACCTTTTTGGCTAGGCTTATATAGGCCCTAGGGCCAATAGCCTAGTACCTACCTATGAACTATGCCAGTTACCATCACAGATTTATCACTGCACAGTGACTTTGTCATTGATATTATTTAAAAAAAGAGTAGCAGGGCCACAAGAGTACAGCAGTGTTTGAATGGCATTGACATGAATAATAGTTTACAGCTTGAAGACGTGTACTCTTACATTTCTCTAAGGCAAAAGTAAAAGATGTTGAGTTAGAGGCAGTAGAATATTTGAAAGCAGTCTTGGCAAACTTGTGCTTAAGTCAGAGTCCCAAGACGTTGAGTGTGCTCATTAAACTAGTCCTGACTGAGGGGTGGAACATGGCCATTTTGTGTGAAGTTTCAGATGAGTAAAGTTAGTGCCTTATCTGTCCTGGTACATTTAAGGATCCAATGTAGGCAGTAATAAGGACTGCCATTGTGGACACCAGATGTTGGGGAAGAATCACTCTACAGATTATGTGTTTTGTAACCACCAGATATAACAGACTGTTTTATCAGGCAATCATACAGACTTCAGTATGTTAAGTCACTGTACGACAAGAAAACATTTTTTACCAAAATCAGGCTAGCACCCTGAACGAGGATGTTATAAACTTGTGCAAACCTTGATCTAGGTGTGCAACTTGCTGCATTATTGCTGAAGGGCTACAGAGTCTCACCTTCATCACTACATGAGAGAAAAATATGTATATATGCACCAGCAGAAAATAATATGGATCAAGTTCTAAACAGCAAGTTTGTTTAAGATTAATCTAGCCATTATACCATAGTTTCTGAGTCTACTTCAGTTTGAGAAGAAAATAAGTGTGGGTAATCACTACCTTCTACAAATATAATGATATCTGAGGACTTATGATCAAAGCCAAAGTTTGTATCTGTAGTAACCCCGACTAGGAGAGTACTGATCAGAGAATCCTCCATCTATTATAAGATGGGCTGAGAGCAGAGATTAGCAATCCTGCATCTGCATAAGACTTAACTGACTGAAAGAATGCTGAGTAAAGAATCCTGCATCAGTAGTTTAGAGGTATACATGCTCAAAATACATTAGCTCTTTTTTACTTTTATGTTTGGAAAATACTTTGGCAGATATCCATGGTAAGAGTTTGTTTGCAACACAATGTTGGACTTTTAATGTAGTTTTGTGGCTCAGGGAAACTGCATTTTAGAGCTGCTGCCAAGGCTTATGTAATATTCATCAGGTTCCTCCAGGGAAGAGTAGCACATACAACAGGTGTAAGTGATAAAATAACACGCAGCAGCTTGCACAATCTGTTCTTGCACAGGAAGCACACCTCCTGAACCTGTTTCTGGAGGAATTTTCCCCTCCCATGCCTCCACTACTCAGGTGTTCATACAGAGGTGGTCTTACAAGTCAGCCATTCCTGTTTTGCCATTCTCAGAGTAATCTTATCTGTTTTGATTGCAGCAGACAATCTGAAGGTTTTTTTTTTCTGGAATAGGCTGTGAGGATTCAGAAATGGAAATATCAGGATATGCCTATTGATTCATTTAAGAATAATACAAAGATTGTGCAGCTGAGAAATTAACAAAGGGAAAATTAGCTGACATTCTCTGAAATAAAGGGGTGTACTGTAAGAAAATCATGCTTATGCTGTGTGTGAAATGTAAAGCCTGGAAGCCTACAAAGCCAGTGCAGTGAAGTGTGAACAGTGGCACTGACTTATTATCTTAGACTCTGACTTCTTGACTCTGTGAGAGCTTCAACCTGGAAAAAGACAGACTCTTGGATCCATGTAAGTCACTGAAAGGATATCATTCATGAGTAGGATTACAAGGCCAGAATGTGACATAACCTATGTCCTTAGCACTAGTTTTGAAGAGTTGTAGAAAAAGTGAAGGTAATTTAGCTTGACAGCATCACTGGGCAATACCAACTTTGATAGCTGTAGAAGTGTTAGTTTGTAAAGAGGGAACTGAGGGAAGAGAGAGCTGAAGCATTGGTTTTGGAGCCAGAGAGTAGAAACCTCCATGGCAGCTGCAGGATCTGCTGATAGGTATTAAATTCACAACTGAGAAGCAGTGTAATGTCTCTGTGCCATCAGGACAATATAATGTTTGGTAAAATGGTAAGAAAATATGGTAGTGGTTCAGAAAGTACGACAAAAACATGATGTCCCTGCTGTGGCTGGTATTTATCTGATGATGTCTAGCAGGCAGTATCAAACTGAGGAGAGTCAAAACACCTGAGGATGAGTTCACAGAGACTCCTGAGTCCAAATATGGCACTAACAGGTGTACCTGTGCATGCTCAACTGGAATCATGCTGTGCTGCTCTGTGTCACTGTAGACACTCTTAAGATATTGATGTGCTTGCCTGTCTGTCTCAAGATTTGTAGGGGCACTTGTGTTATTTTTTCACTTAGCCTGTAGTATTCCCATCTCACCACCTTTGTATACACTGTTTATGTGGAATAAGCAGTCACTCATAGGTCAGACAATGATCTCTTGGATGTAGTATCAAAAAGTATGCAAATTCTTTGTAAAAAAAACGGACTTTTTTCCCAGTTTAGCATACAAATTATCCTATGCTGATGTTTCTTCCTGAATCCCTTCTCATTTAGCAATAATTACTCCCCCCCCATAATGTACAGTATAACAATACTGCAATGTTTATAACACCGTCTGACCTGACCGCTCAAGCCCCAAATATTAAGTTTGTGGATCAAGTTTTGAGCAGTCAGGAGAGATTGTGATACAAGTGTGCACTTACATGCATACATTAAGAATCGAGTAATATTTGTGCTATGGTCCAAGTATGTATTACAAATACCTGTTAGCTCTTTTTTTATATCTGTATGCACAAGTGGGGTGTTACAAGTGGTGAAAGAAAGCATCTGCTTATGAAGTATTATTCCAAATACCCAGTAAACCGATATGATTTTTTTTTTTTTTTAGAGAATTGGCTTCTTTGCATGTTTATCCCTCAGATGGAGCAAAAATAATCTAGGAGAATGTAAAAGAAATTTACCATTTTTAAATATAAGTAAGATCTTGCTGTAGATTTTTTTTAAATGACACTTTATAAATTAAGGGTGGACTATATTTTAGGATAATTTCAGTTCAGTCCAGGAATATTCATAATGAATCTTGTTTGGATTACTACAATTGTTACACATTTAATTTTTCTTGGAAGGTTTCCTTATAACGATGATGGACAACAGCAGAGCATGTCTGCTTCTTTTGATCTCAATGAGTATTTGAATGAGGCCAAAAAGTGTATTGGTGCAGGAGAGAGTCATTTGTACGGCCTTCAGAATTCCTTTTATAATACAGCAGGGTACTCACTGGGTGGGTAACAAGTGCATTTATATTTCAAAGAAGAATCCTTTACTTAGGCTCATTTTGAAGTACTTGATAATATGAAATCAATCTTAACTGACAAGTTAGTCATTTTATATGAAGAATTGGTCTATATTTTGAGAATGCAAGAGTACAGCTCTCTCAGAAACATCATTCTATTTAATGTTTTAACTTTTAGTACCATGTCCGTATATGTCTGATGATTCACTGAAGCATTTATGGTTTGTAAGACTACTTTTCATTCACCACCATCTGTTTATCCACTGTCGTGTTTTATAGTTCTTATATAGTCACCTTTCCTGTCTGACTCCTGCTCCTCACTCCAGTACCATGCTTTAAAGAGTAGGCACTAACAATTGTTTGTCAGCATATACTGAGCTGAAAAAAGAAGCATAAACATACATCTTCACATGTTAATGTTAGTGGGGTGGTGAGGACTGTGATGCCCCTGCACTAGCCCAGTAATCAAGGAGCCTCAATCCTCACCACTAGCATTAGTGAGGGACGTGCAGATTAGGAGGATGACAAGTACACACACAGTAAAGTACAATTTCCCTTAAGAGCACACAGAGATTGCAATCAGTCTGGGGCTGGTTTCTCTGTCTTTATCCAGATCCCCAATAAGACTCCCCACTGGCACAGCTTTAAGGTTAAGATCTCAGACGAGTGGTCAAGCCAAAACCTCCAGCACCCTTTCTGTCGAACCACTGCTACGTGTCCCTAGCCAAGTAGCTGACACATGCACAGACACACACACACTTTGAGATATGATTTATATACAAACAGACACTCCTGGGGAAGGCTGGCACAGGTTCACTAGCTATGCCCCCTTCTTCCCAACCACTCTTTATCAGCTACTATAAGGCCCTTCCCAAAGGGTGACTAATTCTACTGTCTAATGTTACTGTGATCCAAATGGTAAGTTTGACCAAGGCTATTTAAGAGTGACCTGTACAGTGTCACAAAATACATATGCAAGTACGCTAAGAGCTTAAATATCTCTAAACAAACCAGCCACAATTAAAAGGTTCAAATATATTTAATAATAAATAATAAAAGCACAAGGCAATACTCAGTAATTCAACACAGTGACAAATACTTATCTCTTAGAAGCTTGCCTATGACTGGAAGTTGTAAAACAGTTACACACTTTTACATTTGAAACCTGTAATTGTTTGATGTTAAGTTGTCTATCTTGCCTTCATTCTTGCTGGTTGGGAATGGAGCCGATCCTTGGCTCCGACTCGACCATCTTCAATAGCTCGAGAGCTAATTACTGGCTCGAGGCTACCCCTTATCACATAATGCCTAGCGACAGCTACCCAGATCTTGTTTGCTGCTTCAGCTGCGAGGTGTCGTTTTTCTATCTCAGGCTTGTATAGAATTTTTTGTGTAATTTTTCACTAGAATTTAACTCTTCTAGTACTTTATTATTAGCGATAGTTTTGTTTCTGTGGTAGATAATTGTTTTTTATATAGTATCCCTCTTTTTGTAGAACCCGATTAACTTAGAGAGTCCCCCCCCCCTTTTATTCCAGGTTAGCCGTTTAAGTCAGAGGCTTTCCTACTGCTTTTTTCTTATAGGTTAGCCGTTTAAATTAGAGGCTTTCCTATTATCTTCCTAAAAAAAAAAAAAACCTTTATCTATAGCCTTTCTAGTAGGTGTGTTTTTTGTTCTTGTAGACTGAATATTGCTCCTTTTTATTGTTGTCTTAATTGGTTGGTTTCCTTGTACAATAAAGTATGTCAAAGGAATCTAAGGTTTCTGGTTTTAAGAAGTGTGACTTATGCTGTCAGAAAATGTCTCTGACAGATGGGCACACTTCTTGCGTCTATTGTTTAGGCGCTGTGCACCTGCAGGATTCTTGTTCTATTTGCCATGGCTTTAGTCCAAGAGTCCTGCAGGAGCGTAAGAATAAGTTGATTCTTAGGGGTCTTTTAAAACCCCAGGATTCACTGGCCAAGAGCTCACAGCCAGTTAAATCCCCTAAATCCACCAAGCCGTTGGCTCCAATTTCGGAGCCGTCTTCGGTTCAGGATTTACCTTCTACATCTGTTCTGGCTGGCACCGACAAGACAAGCACCCTGTCAGCTCCATCAGAGGCTTTGGAGCCGTCGCGGAGCCACAAGAGGCTGAGGTCCCCTTCTCTAGAGTTGGTGCATTCAGCTCCTCGGTCTCCTTTAGTTCAGAGCGAGCATAGTCACCGATCCTCTCACTCCTCTTGATCCTCTAGGCTGTCGGATCGTGATGTGGAGAGAGTGGTCAGTAGGTTGCTTAAGTCACAGGCACTAGCTAAATTGTTGTCCAGCCCTCCTCAACAGGTATCGGCTCCATCCAGTTCTCTTGATGTTCCTCCTCCGACTCCAATGAGTTTGGAGCTGAAGTTCGTTGGGGTTCGAGTAGTGGAACTGTCAGCTCCGATAACTCTATTTCCTTCGGTTCCAATGTCAGCTCCGATTCCCTCTGTGGTACCTTCCATCGAGGGATCTGGGTGCTGGGGCTCCCTCGTCGGCTCCGAGAGGGCGAGTGGCATCGGACCCTTGCCCAACCCTGTTCTCCCTCTCAGAGCTTTGGTGCAGGTGAGCTCGGCTCCATCATCGGCCTTGGAGCCCTCCCCCTCGGTGCGGAGAAAGATTCCTATTTCTTTGGAACCGGAGCTTTCTCTGCATCATGGCAGGGATGCCTTCGATGTCATGCGGAGTGTGCTGTCCTCTGAGTCAGCTCCACCTTCAACCCCACCGGCTCCATCCCCTGTAGTGCCTGTGCCAACCTCTGCTCCTCCTCCAGACCCTAAGCATAGGGAACCAATGCTCCAGGACACCCCATTGGATGTTTCCTCCTCTTATGAGGCCTCTCCTGATCACTCAGAAGAGCCCCCTCGGAAAAAAAGTTTAAGAGGAAGCACATTGACTCCCCCGAGTCTGTCACTTCCGATATGGGCTTAGATGAGTCGGAAGGGTCCTCGAGATCCCCCTCTGAAGATGTTTCCTTCTTGGACATCCTAGAAATGCTTAAGCAGAGGGGGAAATAGAATCCCCTAGCCCCTACCAAGGATGAGTCTGTATTTCTGGATGCTTTCGGTTCCCGACCTTCCACCTCCTGGGTGTCTCTGCCTTTCGATCCTCTTATGACAGTGGTGGCTCGAAAGGCTTGGTCAGCTCCGGATACAGTGGAACCAACTCTGAGGAGACCTAGTAAATTCATTACAGCACCCCAGGACAAGCAATTCCTTTCGAAAGGTATTCCTGTTGATGCCATGGTGGTAGCAGCAGCCACCAAAAAAGAGTTAGTGGAGACCTCTTCGTCTGTCCATCCCCCCTAACAATGAATGTAGGATGATGGACAGATACGGGAAGCGAATGTTCACTTCAGCGACCTTCTCTATGAGGTCACTGAACTACCTATGTCATTTTACCCAACTTCAAAGGGATCTCCTTAAAGAGCTTGGAGATACCCTTCAAGATCCAACAGCTGAGGGAGCACAAGCCAAGGTAGCTTCCCAGCTAGCGACACTTAATTCTGTTAACTCCTCCATGAGGCTCATTTCCTATGCAGCCGATGGGGCGAGTAGAGCCACAGGTACAGGTGTGGCTCTTAGGAGGCATGCGTGGATACGGCTGTGTAACTTTGCGGAACCCTTTCGAGTGTCCTTCACCAACACTCCCTTTGACAGTTCCTTTCTTTTTGGACCACAGGTGAGAGACACTTTGACTTGGTGTGATCAAGAAGGCAAGACTCTCTCTGCCATGGGAGTCCATTTTTACACTCCCTCTAGACCTTACCCCAAGGGTCAGAAGAGTGCGAAGATGTGGTTCTGTAAATCTCAGGCAGCCTTGCGTGACACACGTAGTGATTTTTCCTCCAGAGGCAGAGGGGGAAACAATAATAATAGACGCCGCCCGTGTGGCAGAGGGGGTCCGCAGAACCAGGGCAACAGAGAATCCTTCTGTGATAAGCCCTTCCAGCATCCCTGAAGGGTTGCCTGGCTGCTCACCTCTGGAGGCAGTTGGGGGAAGACTTTCGCTGTACCCAAAAGCCTGGCAAAGTTTAACACAAGACAAATGGGTACGGTCCATTATATCCGGAGGTTACAAAATTCCCTTCCATCAACCCCCTTTACAGTCAAGGAAGACCCTTCCAGATGTTCCACCCAATCTGAAGGAGCAAGCAGTAATAGACGTTTCAAAAGTGCTAGAAAAAAAGAGCCATCCAGGAAGACCCGGCAGACCAGCACGGATCCGAAACTTACTCAAGGTTCTTTTTAGTACCAAAAAAGACAGGGGACTGGTGACTGATTCTGGATCTCAGCAGACTAAACAGGTCTGTGCAAAGAACAAAGTTTTGGATGGTCACGCTACAGTCCGTTCTACCCTTTCTGGGTCAGGACAATTGGATGTGCTCGAAAGATCTTCAGGACGCGTACTACCATATCAAGATGGACAGGCGCACCAGGAGATATCTTCGCTTCCGTCTGGGGGCTAGTCATTATCAGTTCAGAGCTCTGCCCTTTGGTCTCACCACAGCCCTCAGGGTGTTCACCAAATGTATGGCAGTGGTCACGGCTCACTTGAGACGTCAAGGATTCCAGGTGTTTCCGTATCTAGACGACTGGCTCCTTACTGCTGCCACCAGGCATCAATGTCTACAAGCACGGGACTACACAATCACAATCTGCTCCCAGCTAGGCATTACAATAAATTTCGAAAAATCTGCCTTGTTGCCCTGTCAATCTATCACTTACATAGGAGCAGACTTAGACACAAGGGATATGTTTGCAAGGCTACCACTAGAAAGGGTGTCCGCAATTTGTCAGCAGGTACAGGTTCTGTTGCAGAGCAAAAGGATCCAAGTCAGGTATGTCCTTCAAACTCTGGGTTCCAAGACAGCAGCCATTCTCCTAATCCCACTAGTGCGCTTTCATATTAGAATTCTTCACTGGCTTCTGTTTACGCAGTGGCCTTTCCAAGAGCTACCCATGACTCACATGGTCATAATCACGGATGCATGCAAAAGACATCTTTCTTGGTGGATGGTCTCTCCACTAGTTACGCAGGGCAGACCTTTCATACAACCCCCTCCAGTAGCCACAGTGACGACAGATGCCTCCCTGATAGGGTGGGGGGCATTATCTGGGCAGGACAGTCCAAGGCACTTGGCAACCTCACGGGTACCATCTGCACATAAATGCCCTGGAAATGAGAGCTGTGCTCCTGGCGTTGCAAGCCCTTCAAGACTCTCTTCCTTCTGGGACCATTGCTATTCAAACAGACAACATGTCAGTGGTGTGGTACATCAACAAGCAGGGCGGAACCAAATCCTACCCCCTGTGTCGAGAAGCACTCAGACTTTGGCAGTGGGTGATTTCCTCCCAACTTTTTCTGATTGCGACGCACATCCCTGGGAAATCCAACGTCATAGTGGACAGGCTCAGCAGAGCTATCCTCATGCCTCACGAGTGGTCTCTGAATCAGGAAGTTGCGAATCTTCTTTTCCGCAAATGGGGACAGCTTTGCTGCGATCTCTTTGCCACCCCCTTCAACAGCAAATGCAGCAACTACTTCTCCCTTCTTCTGCTTCTGGGTCACATACCCAGAGATGCTGTAGTCCACGATTGGCCCCAGGGACTTCTTTATGCCTTTCCTCCTTTCCCCCGATACCCAAACTTATACAGAAAGCAATATCGTTGGGTTGCAAAATGATCCTCATTGCCCCCTACTGACCTCGACAGATATGGTTCCTGTTCCTGCACCGTTACCTTCTCGATCAGCCCTGGACTTCAGACCCAATTCTAGACCTTCTGGTTCATCAATCAGGCGGGTTGCATCAAAACTCCCCAGCTCACAGCTTGGTTGCTCCTCTTCCAACCTTAGCCAGGCTTCCCAGCATTTCCCCAGCAGTCCGTGAGATTATCGTCTCCTCTCACAAGTCTACAATGAGGAAAACTTATGCTAGCAAATGGAAACGTTTTTCTTGTTGGGCAAAGGCTAGGAATGTGGATCCCTTTTCAAACCCAGTCCACGAAATTCTGGAATTCCTAGCACAACTGTTTCACTCCGGGTCCGCTTCTGCTACAATCAGGGTACAATTGGTGGCCATTTTTAACTTTCATGTTGGTTTTTCGAATTCTAACATTATGTCTCATAAGCTCTGTAAAGCTTTTTTGAGAGGGACAACTCTTCTTAGGCCTCCAGTGAGAGAACCCCCTCCTCCTTGGGACCTTAATTTAGTCCTAACCTCCTTAATTCTGCCCCCTTTTGAACCAGCAGCATCCTGCTGTATCAAGTTTCTATATTGGAAGACGCTCTTTCTGGTAGCTATTACTTCAGCCAGACGCATCTCTGAACTTCAGGCACTATGTGTTTGTCCTTCCTACTTGGTTTTTCATAAGGACAGGGTTGCTCTGAGGACTAATCCTTCGTTTCTTCCTAAAGTCTGCTCAGAAAATAATTTAAACCAATCTATAGATCTTCCTGTGTTTTTCCCTAATCATACCAACAAGGCAGAGTACAAACTACATCAATTGGACGTTCATAGGCAATTGCGTTTTTACCTGCACAGAACTAAGGAAATAAGGAAGTCGGACCAACTATTCCTTCCTTATGCCTTGGGCAAACAAGGTCTCCCAGTTTCCAAGGTAACCTTGTCTAGACGGTTGTCTCACACTATTACTTTCATTTATCAGTTAAGGAACAAACAGTTACCTATTAAACCGAAAGGTCATTCTACTAGGGCCTTGGCCACCTCTGTAAGCCTTCCAGTCTAGGTTGCCCATGGATTCTATCTGTGCAGCTGCCACGTGGACAAACCCTCATACCTTTATTTCTCATTACAAGTTGGATATGGTCTCCAGGAGCAGAGCTGACTTTGGTTCCACTGTTCTGAAGAGTCTGTTCCACTGAGCCACCCAGGATATTAGGTGCTAGGGACTCTGTCCCAACCAGCAAGAATGAAGGCGCGATAGGTACATAACTTCTTTATGTTAAGTTGTCTATCATAACGTTCCATGTTAGATGTCTTCATCTTGCCTTCCTTCTTGCATCCCACCCTCCGTCCCCCTGTCCTAGTGGGCCGAGAGGAGTTTCTGTTTCACTGGCTGTGTGTTTTCTTGTTTTTCCTCTATTGACTTGGAGAATATGACAGGTATAGTCAACTGATTATTTGACTGGTTTATTCTCTTGTTATGTCTGGAGTTAGCTATTTCAAAGGAGATCTGGGTAGCTATCGCTAGGCATTATGGGATAAGGAGTAGCCTCGAGCCGGTAAACAGCTCTCGAGCTTTTGAAGATGGCCGAGTTGGAGCCGAGGATCGGCTTCGATCCCAACCAACAAGAAGAATACATAACTTCTTTTTTCCAGACAATAGAAAAACCTACAACTCTAGACATTGTGTCTGCTCTGAGCTGAAACAGAGATAACAGAATCTTAAACAATTTACACATTTATTTTCTTGAGGTTTTGCAAGTTAACTCTATATTCTAGCCTTTACCATCAAAACATACATTTGCATTTGCATACACATTTATGCTCTTTTCCAGCAGGGTACACTGTGGTTAAATTCCTGAAGCTCAGCACAGAACATACAGTTTTCCCACATTTGTAAGACAAGCACACAAATCATATTACTATTCACAAATGACATAGAATCATTTACAAACTTCCAGCTATAGCTGGGCTGGCAGCCTTCACAAGGACCATATTAATTTAAAATGTTTCTGTTTCATTCAGTTTGCCGAGTGAGTTTTTTTACAGCATTTTAACATTTGCTTGACTTGCGTGTTCATGGACATGTGTGTTTTTCTCATCTTTATCAACCTGTTTAGTAAATACTTTACTGGTTTGGCAAACATTCTGGTATTTGTTGCAGTATAGCAATAGAATGCCTGTATTTTTTTATCTTAGCAGGCTTGGTGAGTTAAAATTCTTTCCCTATTTCTTCCTGCAACAGTAAAGCTGATAAGTTTTACTGTTTGCTTATTTCTCAGTTTTACTTTTTTAGGTCTTCAGTTTGATTTGAGGAGTTAATTTACTTTTCCTCTCAACTCTGGCCTTGAGGAGGAGAGGTGCCAGTAAGGAGATTGCCCTGGTTACTTAACAGTCTAGCTACAGCTTTCTGTTGATGTAACTGTTTTTCAGAAGTGGCTAGGATATCAGCACTCTTAACCTGTAAAATAGTTCTATTCCAACAACTAGCTAGAGAGACAGATAAACCTGCTTCTTCTGGATGATTTTACAGCAAAGCGATAAAAGAAAACAAAAGTCCATTGTCTCTTATGTCCTTTTTTCTGTTTCTATAGCTGTAAACATAATAAGGTCCTAAAAACTATGGTAATTTAAAGCTTTATAGCCTTAACATAACCTGCCACATATGTATCTATACATTGTGGACTGAAGTTCAAAATAACTTATGTGGTCCCTGTAGCCCATCTGACCGCAGCTAAATAATTGCAATGTAAAGCAGTGTCATTCTTTCGGTTAACCCACAAAGGAAAAACTGGTCAGTGGGACTATATGAATGACCTCTCATATCTGTTATCTTTCTGTTCAAAATAATTTGTCTTGAACATTGCAGTTCACTACATTGACTGTTAAGTCTTAAATCTTGCAAACAATCTCAAACACCACCGGTGGCTTCTGACTTCCATGAGTACTCTTTTATAGCCTAATTCACATATTCAGCAAAGCCTCGGTAATCTGGAGTACTTTCCTAAATAAGCTCATGTAGATTTACCAACTGTCCACCATCATCAGTCAACTTACAGTCACCTTAAGCAAGAAGCAAGGCGTTAGTACTCGTGCTGTTAAACTATAATTTATTTAATTATGTTCAGGTAGAGGTCCATATATTTTAAAGATTTAAGTACTGATGAAGTTCATCATTTTCACTGCTGCACTAGTCTTTTGGCTGTGTTGGTTATATCATGCGTAAGCATACCTCTCAACCTTTTAGCCCAAGAAATCTGGAGAAAGCCCAAGTAATGGGGGGGGGGGTGCAGAGGCCCAAAATAGGGACAGCTTTTAAATATTGATCTTATAAAGTTAGAAGGTTGCTGGAGTAACAGGATGTGTGTTAGCATGCACTTTCTGAAGGATATGAAGTCTGAAACTCAAATGTATGCCATTAATTAGTGACTTCAGTCTTGAGAGATTTGCCAGAAAACCACTAATTTCTCATCCCCTACCCCTAGACTTAACCTTCATAGTTTTCACCAACACATCTCCACCCATGCTAGAATAAACAAAGACTCCTCATCTGGACCCATCCTTAACTGGAACCTTACTTCAGTTCCTTACCTCTGTCATAATCCTGGTATACTTCCCAACTCATTGAGTGACCACTCTCCAACCTTCATACACAGATTCACCCAACACTCACCTAAAAGATGGTATGCCAAAACCTGAACCTTACCCCACTTCGACCCAGACACTTTTAACTCCAAACTATCTGGCATAAATTGGTCCTTCCTGTATCACCTCCCTCTCAGTGAGGCAGTAAATTCCTTCAGTAAGATTTTCCTTGACACACTTGATTCTGTTGCTCCATCCAAAAAATCAGAATCAAATCCAACTACGCCCCCTGGCTAATAAAACAAACCCATTCAATCATACACAAAAGAGATTCTTCCTGGAAAGCCTCGGTTAAAAACAAGATCCCTCTCTTACTGCAGACATACAGAGAATTCAGAAACTTAGCTAAAAAAATTGTCGATAAAGATGAGAGCTTTTTTTCCTCTAACCAAAGTAGCCCACACAAAAATCCACAAAAATTCTAGACTATCAACAACCTACTCCACCCAGGTAATCCCACTACTCCCAACCCCTTTCCAAACAACACTGCTTCTGAAACTGCCTCCCTCCTTAACAACTATTTCATAGAAACTATTCAAAACCTCACACGTAATGTACAAAACAGTACGTCTCACTCAACACCTCCACTATCCCATAACAAAACTCTCCCCAGTGCTTTTTCTTTCCATCTAGTCCCAATTACTACAATTAAATCTCTCCTTAACAAACTTAATCCCAGCTCACCTTCAGCAGACCAACTACCCCCCTCATTTCCTAAAAATAGC
Source organism: Protopterus annectens (assembly GCF_019279795.1). Taxonomy (NCBI): domain Eukaryota; kingdom Metazoa; phylum Chordata; order Ceratodontiformes; family Protopteridae; genus Protopterus; species Protopterus annectens. Next base: position 51,150,713 of record NC_056745.1, read on the forward strand.
TGCACAATCCATTGCCTACCATGTCTGTATTCTTATTAATCGTTCCATCTCAGAAAGCCTGATCCCTGACATTTGGAAATCCTTCTATACTATTCCTCTTCACAAAGGCGGCAACTGTACAGATCATTCTAACTTTAGAAAAATTGCTATCCTGCCCCTCCTATCCAAAATCTTGGAAAAGTGTATCCATGTTCAGCTACTCAAACACCTTCTCGATAACGGTCTCCTCACTCCTACCCAATATGGCTTTAGGCCCCAACATAACACTTCTACTGCATTACTATCATTTACCCAAATAATAGCTGAAGCCCGTGACAATAACCTCCTCATCTCTGGTCTTTTCCTCAATTTTTCAGTGGCCTTTGACACTGTCTGTCATTCTAACCTTCTAACTAAACTCTCAGACCTACATCTCTCAACCTCTTCCATCAACTGATTCTCTAGCTATCTCTCCAGCAGGCAGCAGTCTGTCCACTGGCAGACTGTCCTCTCTCCATTCCTCCCTTTTAATACTAGAGTTCCCCCAGGATCAATTCTGGGCCCCCTCCTGTATAATATATTCACAAATAAACTTCACCCTGCTACCAACCTGTCTACACTTCTACAGTACGTTGATGACTCCACCCTTATTACTTCTGCCCACAACATCCTTGCTCTACTAGCTCTCACTCAACAAACCTTTTCCTCTGTCGAAACCTGGCTGTCTGATAACCAACTCATATTAAATCCAAAAAAAAAACAAACTCCTCCTCTTCCTCCCTAAAACACTTGCCCAGTCTCTTTCTCTATATCCTCTCTCAACAACACCATTATTAAACCTGAACCCCATACTAAACTACTTGGAGTTATCATTGATGAGAACCTGCCTTCTTTATGCTGCCCCTGTCTTTACTCATGTTCAAACATCTCTTATCACTAAACTAGAACAAACTTATAACAAAATTGCCAGATTTGCCACCAACCTTCCTTACAAATCTCACCATTGTCTTTCCCTTAAGTTACTCCAATGGCCAGAATTTTCCAAACAGCTAGTAAACACCTCCTTCAGTTATACAAACCCAACGAAAACATTGGTAAGACCCTTTACAAATACTCTGTAGCCCATGTTTGGAATGCAGTCCCTCTCAACATAAGAAGCATTCAGCATAAATACATGTTTAAGAAAGAACTTAAACTTTTTCTCCTGAAGACTTGGTCATGCCCTTGTCTACCCACCACTTGAACTAGTCTCCTCTCATCATATCTGCTTTTCCCTATCAACTCTTTGTCCTCCTTGTACTTATCTAGCAAACTGTATTCATACTGCGCTCCTTCATGTACTATTCCCTAAACCTTTTAATTATTTGGCTTATGCTATATACTGTTCTCAAATTATGGAAATTATACTTGTTAACTGTTACATTACCTATTTTTGAGTTGTATTGTATTTCTGTGACCCTACTTTAATATTTTGTAAATATCATAATTACTTGTATTATATCTGGAGCTTTTCTCTTTGGGTCTCCACTGAAAATGGGCCACTGGCTCAGTTGGACTAACTCAGTTAACAAATGTCAATAAATAAATAATTTAATGAGGTACAGACCAAAAATGTGAGGCAAAAATGTGGACATTCTCTGAAAATGTGGACAGATGAGAGGTATGTAATTAAGATACAACAACCAGTCAGCTTCACAAAGATTTGGCTTCCTCCCCCACCTTCACTCTGACTGCTGCTTGGCGAGACCCTTTAAGGAAAATCAGCAATAAGAGTATGGAAAACCTCAGCACTTTCTTGCTGCCTCAACAGAAAGCAGCTGTGAGGCTTCACAGGAGTAACAGTTGGCTTTAAGCTTCATTTCTAGCAGATATATCCCCACAGGAGAACACTTTCTCACCGAAAATATTGCCATTTTAAGACCGTGTTTCTTTATTTTGCTTTCTGACTAAAAGCAGCATTTGCAAGAAACCCAGTATTTTTTACAAGTTTGAAAGTTTCCTGTCATGGACCACTATTTTTAGCTTAGGGCTTATGTTTTACTTTTGGGATCTAAGTTTTGTAGTAAATATTTACTGTTTTATAAACTTGAATTGTATATGCAGATTTAAGGCTTGGAAAGTGTATTTTCAGGGCAGAAAACTTGTGTACTCTTTGTGATTGTTTATTTGCCTGTCTTTTGGGATTTTTGTGTAATGCTTGTGTTGAAAGGGAACTGCGTGGAGAACTGCAAGTAAGTGTGTGTGTGTGTGTGTGTGTGTGTGTGTGTGTGTGTGTGTGCAGCTTGTGAACAATTGTCAGACAACTTACCCTCTGACCGACTCATTCCAGTAGTGCTTAAGGGCAATTGGGAAATTGGCTACAGTATGTATACTTTCTTAAGTCCCGATGGCTGTTCTCCCACTGTAACTAAAAACAAACAAACAAAAATAAAAATGACAGTAAGGAGCCTTTACCATCGTAGTGCCTCAGCTGTTAGTATGTGACTCTATAGTGACCAGCCTCTGTTGCTCAGACCACTCATTTGCTTCTCTGGGCTCCTTTGGTATAGTCCCTTCAGTCTGCGTAGACTTGCGGGTTAGCCACCTTCTGTAAATCTGTCCCAGTGTCCTATCTGGGCATGGGAAAACATTTTCTTTGGGTCAGGAAGACATTCCGGGAGGTTCTTCTTGGGTTGGCCTAGCGAAAGAGATCTCTTGACAGGGGTGAAGTGCCATCTCCTAGTCAGTCTTCAGCCAGGGTGGTGCCTGCAAAGAAAAAAACAAAAGGTAAGATGTTGTTTATCTGAGGACAATGGTGTCTGTTTGTAATGATGATTTTCTTACCTTGGCCAGAAAATTATTACAGGCTGTTAATTCCAGTACTCAGAAATCCTTCCCAGATGGCAGTATCAATAAAGAAATTCCTGAGGACTGAGGAGAGTTTGTCAGAGGATTCTGAAATTGAAGAGACAGAGCTGCTTCTCCTGGAGGTTCCCAAGTCCTAAACTATGATTCTGAGGAAATGTGGTCCTCTCCACCTCTCTTGGAGAAATTTTCTTTTTCACTGACTATTTCCAGGATGAATAAAGTATTTTTGTGGAAACAAGGAGATGTTCCTCCTGAACTGAGGAGATATTTTGATATGTTACAAGTGGATGTACCTTATTCTACACCCATCCCTCCCATTTTGACAGTCATGGAGGATGTGTTTAATGCTGCTTGTAGTAACCCTGTCAACCTTCAGACCCCAAAAAAGCAGATAGACATTATAAAGTACCTCAAGTTAACAAATTCTTTTTTTTAAACAAGAAACATCTTTATTAAATTATCACTTATGACATAAGCAATCTTACATTTATATAAATGAAAATATTACATCCTGACACAATTTCAGTTGCAAACATACATTACAAAACATGTTGACAACCGTAGCTGCAAACATTATACATCACTTATAATATCATTGTCAAACAATATATAGCTCATTCAAATCCTGCCTTTTTTTAAACCTCATTCCTCCTCTGCGTATTTGTTTTTCTTTATTAAATTATGTGTGACACAGGGAATCTTATTTATATAAATGAAAATAAGTAATATCTGCACAATCTCCGTTGCAGTCATTATACCTTACAAACCGTGCCAACACAACTGTAGCTGGAAACATTATACATCACTTTTAATATATCCAGTCATTGTTAGTAAGCCATTACATAGCTCATTCAGATCCTGCCTTCTTTTTAAACATTGTTCCTCCTTTGCATGTAGTGATCCCACATTTCCCATTTTTTTCTTGTGTAATTTACTCCTACCCAAGATCCCAGTTCCAGTTGTTTTATCTCTGTTACTGTCTTTGTTACTTGTAGTAAAGTTGGTTTTGACTTTGATTTCCATTTTCTAGTTGTTGCTTTTTTGGCAGCCATCATAATTAGACTATGTCTAGGCAATTCCGACTATGTGTCATAGTTAAAAAAAAATAATAATTTTGCTTACCCAGCATCTCAGACAGAGCAGTCTGCAAGGGAATCTTTAAAGTCAGCCAACTCATTACACTCCCAGAAAATATGTTCCCAGTTACCTCTTTCTTCCCCATCACATCTCCAACATTTGCTTTTTACCTGAGGAAAGATTCTTTGGAGCCTGCTTGGGGTATAAAAATCTTTATGTAAACACTTCCAGGCAAAGATCCTAAATCTTCTGAATTTTGTTGCATATTTGAGAGACATACATATACCCCCCATTGTTTCTTTGTGAATTGCTTATCCAGTCTTTCTTCCCAATTCTTCCTAACCTCTTCTGATTGATTCTTATAGTTATCATGCAATGTTTTATATGCTCTACTAATTATTCCTTTCCTAACAAACACTTCTGTTTTAGATTCTACCAAGAACTCTACCAGTGCTGGTCTTTTGTTTAGGCCCCCATGATGGATCTTTACCCTCTGTATGTATTACAACTACTACTGCTTTCTTCCAGAAAGCTGATACTTCTCCACTTAAAATACTGTTAAACAAAACCTTCCAGATCTTTATTAGTTTTTTCCCTCCTAGCTTCCAAACCTCCACAGGATACCATCTATTCCTGGGAGCTTTCCTGTACATTGGTTATACATCACATTTTTATCTCATCTCCTACTATCCTGTTAGTAATTGAGCTTCCTCTGCCTCTAGCCTGGGCATATTTAATTCTTCCATAAACATTTCCATTTGTACCTTTTCTTGATTTCCATATTTTCCTGCTTTAAACAGATTTTAATAGAGTTTTCAAAGGATTTCCAGTATTTCTGCAGGATCCTTTGTTATCTTCCTTGTTTTAGGCTCCCTAAAGTTGGTGACAGCCCTTTCTGTGTTTTCTGTTGCCTGAGTCATTGTGCTGAAAGTTTTTGTGATTTAGGGTTATTATCACAAAACAGTTGCTTAACAGCAGTCTTTTTAAACTCATGCATATTATTGAGGTAATCCCTTATTTTCTGTTTAGCATTCTGCAGTTGCTCCTCTTCTTGTTCTGTGAGATTTCCCCTATTTTGCAATACTCTAACACTTGTCAGTCCCTCAAAGTAATTCTTGATCTGATGTTGTTAATCTTCATTCATTCGGGCCATTATACCAAGCTAGTGCCAGCCAAAAAACTCGAGCTAAGCTTTTACCCATAGTGCCTCTCTCCATATTACTCCAGATCTCATTTGCCACGTACGAAACAAGACGTGTCAGGCCAGGCTCTCAGCTAAGTCAAATTTTTTCTTCTCAAAGTTTCTTACTTAAAGTTTGTCATCTTCTTAAAACTAATTTTCTCTTTTAATCGTATATATTTTTTGTAATTTGTGTCTCTCTCCCATTTTCTCATTTTCCCTTTTCTACCAAAGTAGGTACTTTTTTGTACCATCGCTGGTACAGGCCTTTTCTTTTTACCCTCTGGGTACTTAACTTACCATTGCTGGTATTCTACTCTTTTCCAGTTAAAAAAAAAAAAACAAACAAAAAAAAAAAACTTTAATCTAAGTTTCATACTTGTATAATTATAACTTCCTGTCCCTCGTTTGTTTAGATTTTCCTGCATGTTTTCTGTCTGGATATGTCAGATAAAAAAGGTACCACGGGCTTCAAACACTGCTCAGTGTAGTAGAAAAATGCACACAATGTGGATAACCATACTTCTTGTGTCTATTTAGGTGTCCCTAACCTTTCTGTTAACCCCCCTTGTGAAATCTGCAAAGGGTTCAGCTCCCATACGCTTGTGGAGCGAAAAAATAAACTAATGTTGATAGGATTGTTGAAATCCCCTTTCACGGAGGCTATCTCTGAGTCATAGGGCTTTGCCCCCTCCCAAGAGAGAACACAAAAAGAGGAGGAAATCATTACCCTCCTCACCTCATGACTCTGAAACTAAGCAATCAAAACAGAGACAGAAAGTCCCTAAATTGGCAACATCTTCGGCTCCCTGGCCTAAACCTCTGACCTCAGCACCGGCCTAAGTTCCAAGACAACAACCAGCTTCGGTGCTGTCTTCTTCTTTGGCACCTATAACTACACCGACAATGGCATCGACGATTACTACAGCTTGGCACCAACTCACCTTTTGGCGCCAACAATAGTCGTCCCGGAACCAGTCACTTCCCCCATCCCTGTACTTCATATTGGTCTTTCGACCTCGGTGCTGAAAGGTGAAATTACCCCCCCCCCCCCGACCAGTTATTCCCCCTCGGTGGATCCATTTGTTGTCCAGCAGTATAGCCCTTTCTTAGAGTGCCCCACTTCACCTTTGGGGATGTCTACACGATCCTCCAAGAGTCGTTCAGAACTGGATGTAGAGAGGCTCGTGGATCAACTCTTGGCAGCTAGAGGAATATCAACTCCATCCATACCCTCCCTCCCACTTGGAGCTGAGGGATCTTATCCAAGGACTCCACAATGTTTTCCTCCTTTAACCTCCTTGCAGGTTTTGGAGCACTCGTCACCGCCACCCCCGGTTCCAGCTTCTTCGGTACCAGTGGTAGATCTTACCACAGTACCGGAGCCTACCCTTTGGCCTTTGACTCTCCCTGAGCCGGGCCTTTCTCGGGACCAAGACTGATCTGTCAGCACCATGTTCCCTAGCACGGCGTCTCCTTTTCACATGTCTGCCACTGTTCTGGTCGCCTTGACAGAGCCATCTCCTCCCATGACTCCCTCCCTGGCGGTGGGTTCTTCAGAGCGGGCAGTGACCTCAGTCCAGTGGTTGTCTTTCTCGGTTTCGGACTCCCAGCCCTCTTTGGGAAGACCTGCTTTCCTGGTGATGGAGAGGGCTCTGGCCTCTGCAGCCTCTCAATTGATCTCCTCGGCATTGGAGACTCATCATCTCTCGTCCTCTGAGCCACAGTTGACACAGCCCACTACTCATGGACACCAGGCTCGGGAATCCCAAGGCATCTTTCAGCAAGGATCCCCCTCTGCAGGATCCTCCTCGGATGCTCCTGTTGAGGAGGTTCCTTGTAAGAGATCATGCAAGAGGGAAGTATGTGGATTCCCCGGTGCACAGCAATGGTTATTCCGCTCCACAAAGGTGAAGTCACAACAGACCCTGGAAACTATTGCCTTGTAAGCCTGACTAGCTTGGTCTGCAAGGCTATGGACCGCATCATCATGGCACTCATTAACAGAGACATTGGGAACTTCCA